>NC_040077.1:52495000-52610000 GCF_003369695.1 Bos indicus x Bos taurus
GTGAAGATGAGAATAATTTATCCTGAGTGGGACACGGAAAGCTAGAGAATGGGGAGGAAGAGGGAGCATTTTAAGTGAAGGCTCAGCGTTGAAAAGAAGAGGGTGACTTTAGGGATTAATGAAGGACGTGCTGTGCCTAGTTACTCAGTCGTCTCTGACTCTTTGTGACTCCATGGACTGTATGTAGCCCACCAAGCTTCTCTGTCCATGGGATTCTCCAGGCAGAATACTGGAGAATCCTGGATTACCACGCCCTCCTCTAGGACTAAGCACAGAAGGACATGGTGTGAGGAAGAGTAGGAGAGTCTGTGAGAAAGTCAGATCCACAGAGCCACTGGATGACTGCTGTGCTCTATCACACTGATTACTACATAGACAATGAGAATAAAATGTGATCTTGCCTTCAAAGACTAAGAACTGCCACCAAAATATTGTGAGAATGAGGCTTACAGCCTCGCTGTGTCAGATGCACCTAGTTCACCTGGCCAAGGGGCAACATCAGTTCTTATAATTGTAAATAATTCATTGAGATTGTGTTTGTTTTTCATTTGTTTAGACACATTTTTAAATCAATAAGGTCAGTGAACAAATCACAATATGTTTGCAGAACATTTTCCTATCTTAATGTAAATAGTAAAAAAATAAAGTTTCAGCCTACTGTTAGCCTGTATTATCCCACATGCCAAATGAGTTAACTCTGAATTTGTGATGTTTGATCATAAGCTGGTCAAAGGGATTTCCTTCTTTGCAAAGCTCTTCTCACTTCTTACTATTACAATTGACCCTTTAAGACCATGGGTTTGAACAGCTCCGATCACCTATTCATAGATTTTCTTTCAGTAAGTATATTGGAGAAGTTTTTGGAGGGTTTTGACAATTTGAAAGAGCTCATAGATGAAATGTGTACCATAGAAATATCAGAGAAATTTAGGTATATGCATAAAAATATGTAGGTATACATGTAACAACAAAATTATTAATTTACTGTTCATGTTATTAGTAAGTTTTCTGGCAAGCAGTAATCTGGTTAAGTTCTGGGGGAGTCAAAGTTAGCACTCAGGTTTTTGGCTGCACAAGGGGTTGGCTCAAAGGTCAACTGTATTTTAATCTGTGTAATAAAACCCAGAATTTCATCCTTATTAGCATGTCATGGACAATTCATTGTATAATTGATCAAAAGTTTCCATTGTATAGTTGCAATGTTCTTTTCTCATTGTGGTTGAATTATAGATCATAACTGCTCTTACTTTTAGGATATTTTGAGAGATTATGGCTGATTAGATGTGAAACATACTTTAAACTGGGAAAACTACTTTAAAATTGGTTTGAAGATTGATCATACTCTTTCAAATAATTACATTTTATCCCAAAGTAATATCCTTCTTATAAAAGTGTCTGTATTCACCATTCTAAAGATTTGTAGAGTATAGGTTAGATACCAAGCTCTGTGTCAGGCACTGGAAATACAGTGATGCTACTGGTGTGACGTGACTGGTGTGACTGACTTAACATATGTATGTTAAGATACATAACACTTATCTGCATAATGTTTTTCCCCTTAAAGTCTATTGACTTTCTTTGTCAATAATAGGAAATCTCAGACCTTTTGCAATCCTTCTATACTACTTTAGGTCCATATAACTTTGATTTTAATGTCAGTATTATTGGCAGATCTTTGTTCTTTGAAGAGTACATTTGATTTGGGGAATTAGTCAAATAGTATTAGTATTTCACTCCAATAGTCAAATACTATTTGGGACGCTATTTCATGGAGAGTTTGGAGCCCAATACCATGGACCAAAGCTTTGAATCCTGGAAGACAAGGGACTGTTAGTTTATAAGGCAGTTGTTTGCTTGGTTTTATTTTGTTTATTTCTTTATTTGATAATGCTTAACTTAATCAGGGGGCTTCTCTCGTGGCTCAGATGGTATTACCTGCAGTGCAGGAGACTGGAGTTCGATCCCTGGGTTGGGAAGATCCCCTGGAGGAGGGCATGGCTACCCACTGCAGCATTGCCTGGGAAACCCCATGGACAGAGGAGCCTGCCAGGCTACAGTTCATGGGGTTGCAAAGAGTCGGACATGACTGTGTGACTAACACAAACATGCACATTAGCACGTGCGCATTCACGCGCGCGTGCACACGCGCGCACACACACACACACACACACACACACACACACACACAGCTTGATCAGGAAGCCCATTCCAGAAACAATAATAGGATCACTTCCCAAGGTGATTGGTTTGTAAATGTCAAATCCTCATGAGACATATACCTTCAAGTTTATTACTTTCTCATTTTTTGAAGTTCATTAGTTTTTAAAAAGTTTTGCCCTTTACATGAAGTCAGGTGCATTATTCACGAGAAGAGTATTTTCAGGCCTCTTGACTTTGGCCAAGCAATTGCCTTTATTGTCCCTAATTCTGCATTATTTGTTTGTCTTTGAACCTTAAAAAAAGTTGTTTCATACATCAAGAATTTTTTTCTAAAGTAATTTAATCTATAAAAATGTTCTTGAAGCGTTGGATCTCAGTGCCATAAATTCATTATGATCAGTGTGCTCTCTCATCAGCCTGTTTGTGTTGTCTGTTGGTGAATGTGGTTACAAGAAAAGCAGTTGGTTTACCAGTTTTTTCCCACCTTATAATAACTTTATATTTTTGCATTGCTATACCAAATAGTTTTTCTTCACTTTAAATCTAACAGCTTTATTAGAGTAAGATTTTTATATTGATTGTTCTTACTAGGTTTTCTCTTAATATTCAATGTTTTCTTTTGATGTGTGGATATATATACACACATACATATCAATATATGTGTGTATATATATATTCACACATCATATATGTGTATATATATGTGTATACATATGTGTACATCATCATATGTAAGTATATGCACACACTGTCTTTTGTTTAAAAGTTTCCTGTAAGTACAATAAAGCCCTATGATATATAATATGCCTATGATAATAACTTAGATAATCTATAACTGACTAAAATTAAGATCCTCTTCCAAGAGTGGGGTTTAGTTAGGAACTAGTGCCTCAAGGCAATGGCACACCACTCCAGTACTCTTGCCTGGAAAATCCCATGGATGGAGGAGCCTGGTAGGCTGCAGTCCGTGGGGTCGCTAAGAGTTGGACACGACTGAGTGACTTCACTTTCACTTTTCACTTTCATGCATTGGAGAAGGAAATGGCAACCCACTCCAGTGTTCTTGCCTGGAAAATCCCAGGGCCGGGGGAGTCTGGTAGGCTGCAGTCCATGGGGTCACACAGAGTCAGACACGACTGAACCGACTTAGCAGCAGCACCTCAAGGTGAGTTCCCCCATATGTAGTGAATTTTGTGGAAAATGTGTTTTCCAACAATTCAGAATGACTGAGGATTATTGCTCTTCTTAAACTCACAAAAGTGCAGGCTTTCATTATTTTGTTACATTGTTTTTCAAATAACTTTATTGAGATAACTGATATGCAATAAGCTAAAAGTAAAGTTTACAAGCTGATTAGTTTTGACATACGTATACGCCTATGAAACCATCACCTCAGTAAGATAGTGAACATACACATCACCCCCAAAATTTCCTCATATTCCTTTTAATCCCTTGTCACTGCTCGCTACCCCACTCCCATCCTTATTCTCAGGCACTGCTGAATACTTTCTGTCACTACAAATGAGTTTGGATTTCCTGTAATTCTATAAAAATGGAAGCGTATTGTATATACAGCTTCTTGTGTGATTTCTTTCATTCAGCATGATTATTTTAGATCCATGATGGTTGTGTATTTCAGTAGTTCATTCCTTATAGGTGCTGATTAGTAGTTCATTGTACAGATATGTCACAGTTTATTTGTATATTTGTTGATGGACACTTGGATCATTTTTAATTTTTGGATATTACAAATTAAGCTTTACTACTATAAAGTGTGTACAAAATATTTGTACACAAATATTTTGGCTGGATCATATGATAGGTATGTTAGGTTTTTAGAGAAATACCAAAGTTTTCCAAAGCAATTGAACATTTTACATTTCCAAGTGCAATGCATGAGAGTTCCAGTTTCTCTACATCTTCACCAACATTTGGTATGGGACAGTCATCTTATGTCTATATAGATATGTATGATATTTTCTCCTTCTATGCTTTGTCTTTAAACAGTGCCCTTTGAATAGCAGAGGGTCTTAATTTTGATGAAGCCCAATTTATTCATCATATTTTCAGTATTGTGTGTTGTGTCTTAACAATCTTTACTTAACCCAAGGCCATAAAAGTTTTTTTCCTAGCTTCTTTTAGATGTATTATGTTGCTGTTGTTGTTGTCCAGTCCGTAAGTTGTGTCTGACTCTTTGTGACCCCCTGGGTTGCAGCACACAGGTTTCCCTGTCCTTCACTATCTCCCAGAGTTTGTTCAAACTCATGTGCTGTCAGTGATGCTATCTAACTGATGTTTTATAGTTTTAGGTTTTTCATTTAGGTTATGATTCATTTTTAGCTATTTTTTGCATATAATGTAAAGTATGGATCCAGATTCTCCCTCCTCCCCACCCCCAACTCCACTGGGATATCCAATTGTTCAGCAGTATTTGTTGAAAATGCTTCATTTCTCTATTGAATTACCTTAGAACTTGGTTGAAAATCAATTGACCATATATACGTAGGGCTATCTCTTGACTCCTCTCCATTGCTCTGTCTATCCTATTGCTGTGATTATGACATACTATAATTGTGACACTCATAATTATTCTATTTATGACAACAGACTTGAAGTTAGGTAATGTAAGTCCTCCAACTTTTTTCTTCCATTTCAGTTTTTTTGGCTCTTCTGAATCCTTCGTATTTCCATGTGAACTTTAGAATCAGGTTATCATTTTTTTTTAAGGAAAAAAATCTCTGAGATTACTCTGAATCTATAGGTCAGTTTGAAGAGATTTGCCATATTAGCAGTATTTATTTTTTTCCACTTATTTAGATTTTCCTTAATTTCATTCAGTTCTATTTCATAGCCTTCAGTATATAGGTCTTATATACCTTTGATGTATTCATAAGTATTTCAGTTTTTGATGCTATTGTGATATTTTAAAAAATATACTGATTGTTCACTGCTAGGACCGAGAGGTAAAACTAACTTTTGTATTTTGGTCTTGTGTCTTGCAACTTCACCGAACTCATATTTTAAAGGTTTTTTTGTGTGTGTATTTTATCAGATTTTTCTGAGTGGACAACTGTGTCATCTGTAAATAAAGATGGTTTTACTCCTCCTTTCCAATTTCAGAACTTTTTACTTATATATTTGTTATTTTCTTGTTGCACAGAGTGCATCTTTCTGTATAATGTTGAATGGAAGTGATGTGAGTAGACACATCTTTGCCTTTTCCAGATCGTAAAGGTAAAGCACTTGATTCCTCACCTTTAAACATGCTGTTAGCCTTCAATTTTCTTTCTTTTTTTTTTTTTTAACATGCCCATTATCAGATTGAGGAAGCTCCTTTTTATTCCTAGTCTGCTAAAAGTTGGGCTTTCCAGGTGGCCCAGCAATAATCTGCCTGTCAATGCAGGAGATGCAGTTTCTATCCCTAGGTTGGGAAGATACCCTGGAGGAGGAAATTGCAACACACTCCAGTGTTATTGCCTGAAAATTCCCACGGACAGAGGACCCAGCTTGCCACAGTCCATGGGGTTGCAAAGAGCTGGACATGACTGAGCAGCTGAGCATGAGCACAAGCGTGCTTAAAGTTTCATCAGGAATAGATACTGGATTTCATAAAATCCTTTTTCTGCATCCATTGAGAAAATCTTACATTATTTGTTTGCTTAATCTGTTAATATAAAACTTAACATTGATTGTTTTTGAATATTAACCAGTCTCATCCCTGAGATAAATCATACTTGGTTATAATATATTATCCTTTTTGTACATTGCTTGATTCTATTTCCTAAAATTTTAAGAACTTTTTTATCTAAGACTCTATGGTTTTGTTTTTTTGTACTGTCTTTGTCTGGCTTTGGTAGTAGAGTAGCAGACTCCATAGAATGAGGTGGGAAGAAGCCATCCTTCTTCTGTTTTTTAGAAAAATTTATGTAGAGTTGGTATCACTTCTTCCTTAAGTGTTTGATAGAATCATTGGTTAAGCCATCTGGGCCTAGGATTTTCTTGTTGGAGTGTTTTAAACTACACACTCAATTTCTTCAATAGATATTAGTTTTTCAAGTAACATAATATCTATTAAATATTGAAATACACCTTGAATAAGTTGTGATAGTTTCTCTCAAATGATTTGTCCATTTTATTTAGGTTGTTAAATATATCAATATAAGATTGTTATAGTATTTTTTTTTATTGTCCTTGTAATTTGTGTAGAATCTGAGGTAATACTGCCTGTTTCATTCTTGATATTGGTAATTTGGCTTTTCTTTCTTTCTTTTTTTTAACTATTTAATCTGGCTAAAGTTTTGTCAAATTTATTGAACTTACTGAAGAGTCAGCTTTAGTTTATATTACTTTTGTCACCTAAAGACCTAAATGGTAAGGTTTCAGGTGTGTATGGATTTGTTTTTGTGTTTTTGGCTGCTCTACGATGCTTGAGGGATCTTGTTAATAATTTCCCAGCCAGGGATTGAACCCAACCCAGGACAGTGAAAGCATTGTCTTAACCATTGGACTGCCAGGGAATTTCCAAATGTATAGGTTTTATTAGAACATACAGAGATGAAAATGGTCTGATGCTGCCTGGAAAGCAAAAATATGGAAGTTCTGGGAATATACTCTGTGGACAGAGAATGTCTGGGAAGGTAAAAGGACTACAGAAGGAAAAAAGGAATAAACTAGGAGGCACCAAAATCATTCTTTCTACTCTGACATTTGAATGACTGTTACTGTAGTATTTGAATCCAGTCTTATCTTGATATGTTTGATAATCTGAACATCCAATATGGATGTATTTCAAAACCCATTTTAACCAGGTACCTCTTTTACTGAAGATGAGTGCTATTGTAGTTTGGTAGCTTTGAGTTTTCCTTGAAAGTCAGCATGGAATATAGAATAGGGCCTTAGAAATCAGAGATTTCTTAATTCCAATACAGTGTCTACAACTTCCAGGCTGTATAACCTCAGGCAACTTTCTCAGTTTCTCAGAATTAAGATCCCTGACTGTAAAATGGGAAACATAATGTTTATCATACCGTGTTGTTAGGGTTTTAATGAAATAACAAATTATTGGTGAATAGTAGGCTCTCCATCAATTCTACCTCCATCTTCATCACCACCCTCTCTCCCATTCCTACTCCCTGGCTGTCCCTCTTCTCAGAATATTAAGAGCAAAATGTTAACCAGTGAGAGGAAAGCAGAAAGAACGAGGAACTCTCTAACCCATCTCTGCTATAGTTCTTTTTAGCAATGTGGAAACCAATAAACTGGCATATCTCTTGAGGCAATTTTTAGTAACACTATACGGGGATTTGGGCTCAACCTTCATAAGTGTGTGCGGTGCTCACAGTCCATAAATAATGCAAGTGGAGCCACAAATTATGTGGGAAATTAGGTTCTGATGTCAGTGAGTTTGAGTTGGAAATCTCATTTTTCTTAAAGTACCTTTGAAAAATCCTATAGAAAAACACTAACAGTTGTGTTAGACTGCTTTAAGGCTGTATATTCAGTAAATCTCACGAAGCTAGTTGGTTTTTGTTTTTCCATTGTGGATATATTTTTTGTTTTCTTTAACCACCTGAAGATATAGCTGGCTTGAGTTTAGAGTTGGTGTCATAGAAAATAAATGAGTGTATCTTTACTTCTAGGCTTTTACTCAAAACCTCAGTGCATAAAAGGCACCTGGGAACTGAGGCCTCTTGGACCAAAGGCTGATTTAAGTTCTCCAGCTCTTGGTTTTACAAAAAGGAATGTCGATTGGAATGGCTGTTGGAACTGTTGTTGCTGCCTAGATTCTCACAGTACATGTATAGTTGAATTCTGTAACTTAATTAAGGGTACTAGCTACTCCACTTTTAGATTCTCTAAAGAGAAATGGTGCTTCTTTATGTCCTTACCTTCTAAAGTAAGCCTTGAAGATCAAAGTAAAAGTTCATATCTCCCACCCTACCATTTAGCACTCCTGTTGACATCACTAATGGGTGAAAGCACAGTTTTCCAAAGAGCCTGGCTGGGAGTTGAAACTGTTAACCTACTTGGCAAGGCACCTAGGACCAGGACCAGTAGGTCTGATTATCACGCTTAGGTAACAAAACCAAATTTTAGTGCATATTCTAGACCAGGTTTTAGCCAACTATGACCATGACTCAGTCACAGGTTTTGTAAATAACATTTTATTAGAACAAGTCACGCCCACTTATTTACATATTGTCTATGAATGGTCTCTGGCTACCTGGTGGCTCAGATGATAAAGAATCTTCCTGCAATGTGGGAGACCCGGGTTTGGTCCCTGGATCTGGACGATCACCTGGAGAAGAGAATGGCAACCCACTCTAGTCTTCTTGCCTGGAGAATTCCATGGACAAAGGAGACTAGCACGCTGTAGCCCGTGGGTCACAAAGAGTTGGACTTGACTGAGCAACTGATGCTTTCACTTTCATGAATACTTTCACTCAACAACAGCAGTGTTGAATAGTTACAGTGGACATCCTGTGGCCTGAAAGCCTAAAATATTTATAATCTCATTCTTTATAGAAAAATTCTGCCGACCCCCTGTTCTAGACCTTTGTAAGTTAGAGTAGAAGCTCACAGTATAGCCAGATGACACAAAGATCAAAATGACAAGGAGTATAATTGAAACATTTTGCTGTATTGCAGAAATTAACACTTTAAAAATAAATATACTTCAATAAAATTTTTAAAAATAAAAAAGATGGGGATGGTAAAAGTGTAGATTTCTAGACTTTACCAGGAATGGACAGAGTTAGATCCTGGGGGTAGAATCTGAGAATATGCATGTTTAACAGATTTTCCAGCCGATTTTTAACACACACTAAAATTTTGCTACCCCTGGTTTAGTGAAGAGGAAAATTAACTTGCAAGTTATGTTATTTATAAATGGTGTGCCTTCCACAAATAATTTAGTGTTACCTCTTGTCTAGAAAATAGGGTACTGAGAGAAGAAACTGTGTGTTTGTACTTTAAATGTTTTTGAAAGACTTGCCATAAGGGGAGTTACCATATAGTTGGGGGAGACATTAAATATTTGAAGAACAATTTCAAAAATGAAATCCAGGGGACAGATTATAAATTATGAGTAGAGGATGACCTTTGTAAACGAGCATGCTTGGTCCTGGTTTACTACTGAGACTTGAACTGCATTTGATTAGTCTCAACGTGTAGAGGGATAAACACTCAAGCTGGCAAGGGTAAATATTACTCTGTGAAACTTTTATTTCATTCACATGTATATACATATATACATACCAGTTACCATAATATAGAGTTTGTCTTACACTCTCAGCTGCTATCGAAACAAATTTTTAAACTCCATCCTTCAAGATCATGTTTAGGGATTATCTGAGGTTGGGTAAGAGGCAGAGTTACCTGTCCCCAAATGTAATGCATCATCTTTCTCTACACGTAATAAAACACAAACTTTGACTTCTTTTTAAATAAAATACAGACATACCGTACGCATATTTTCCAAATCCACTGCCCTCCCCTGGGAGGGCAATGAAAGAAACTGTAGAATTTTAGACTTGAAAGGACTTTAGACACTGTTGCTTTTACCTGTCAATTTTACAGGAAAGGAAAATGAGACTGAAAAATGACCAATTTGCATAAGGTTCCATACAAAGCAAGAAGACCACCTAAGAGAGCTCTGGATGCTACACTAGAGATCCCAACCGGTTACTCATAAGCTGAGCCTTTCTGGAGTCTCACAAAAGTCAAAAGATCAAGGAACACTAGTCCTCATGACTCATAGCACAAGTTGGCCAGAGATGAGTGGCATTTGCCTCCTTGGCTGGATTAACATCTTTCTTATTCACCCAAGTTCCCACCACTCTATTTTGGCCCTGGCATTATTATTTTACTTACAATTGAGAAATTCTCTTAGAAGACAAAAATATTTCTCTAGACATATGTATTATTTTCAGAAGCAAAAAGTAAATAAAAGCTGGGCTAAGAAGACCACGTGTTTAAAGAGATTATAATATTTCTGTATGGACATAAAGAATATATGTAGGATTTGTGCTTTGACTCTTTGAAAGACCACATAAAGCCTGTGTCTTACACCTGCCTCAATTTGCTTTTGCCTCCTGACTCCCAGGGGAAAAAAGACTGGATGATTTGAGGTTTTTGACTTGTTAAAAGTACATAGCTCAACAGTGGCAGGCCCAGAAGGAGAACTTCCATGTTTAATGCCTATCTAGGGTAGGTGCAGTGTTTTCAATGTTGAAAGTAGCTTTTATGGTTGTTGTTACTGTTTTGATGATGGTGTTGGTAGCTTTTTAGAATCAGTTACGGCCACTGCTTGCCGTCTCATTTAATCCTCACAATAATACTCTGGTAACACTTACTTAATTTTACAGTTGAGAGAATTAAGACCCAGTTCTGGTTATCTATTGCTGCATAACAAACTACCCCCAAACTTGATGTCTTTAAATAAATATTATACTAGACCTCAGGGATTCTGGGAGTCAGGAATCTGACCAGGGACTTGTCTGAATGAGCCTTTTGAAGCTTCTGACATTGAATGTAGTGACTCAGTGATCCTTAGCTGGTAGATGAGCCAGTCTGGACAGTCCAGGAGATGCCCTCACATGGCCCATCCCTCAGCTAGAATGATGGAGCCTGGACTCAACTGGGTCTGTTGTCTAAAAGGCCTCTCTGACATGGTTTTCTCAAGATAGTTGTACTTCTTAATAGCAGTTCAAGACACCAGTGGAAAGTATTCTGAGAGAAGCAGTTGGAACATGTGTGACTTTTGCTGACTGAGAACTTCCAACTCATGTTTCTAAACCACGTTCTTATTTGAGTCTTTGGGGACAGGTGTTGCCATTCTTGTCACTTAGTTTGTAAACCCAAGGTTTAGGCGGTATTTTGCACTTCTTTCTATCTAGTGGTTCCTTTGTAAGGCAACCACTGGCCTGTTTAAAGAGGGTGAGTGAGAATTCCTACCTTCTTTGACAGTCCATACTTAGAGACACTGTAAAAACCAAAGGCAAACATGTGTGCGTGCTAAGTTGCTTTATTTGTGTCCAACTCTTTGCCACCCTGTAAAGATCTTCCCTGTAGCTCAGATGGTAAAGAATCTGCCTTCGATGAAGGAGACCTGGGTTCGATCCCTGGGTCAGGAAGATCCTCTGGAGAAGGGAATGGCAATCCACTCTAGTATTCTTGCCTGAAGAACCCCGTGGATGGAGGAGCCTGACGGGCTACAGTTCATGGAGTCGCAAAGAGTCAGACACGACTGAGTGACTAACCCACGTTTGTGACCATATGGGCTATAGCCTGGCAGGCTCCTCTGTCCATGGGATCTCCAGTCAAGAATACCAGAGTGGGTTTCCATGCCCTCCTCCAGGACTTCCCCCCCCAGGACTGAACCTGCATCTCCTGCATTGCAGGCAGATTCTTTACTGCTGAGCCGTGGGGAAACCCAAAGCAAACATAGTCTTCTCCAGTCTAAGGAGTATGAGATTGTGTGTATGTGTGTGTGTGAGTGTAATTCCTTTTAAATAATGATAACCCCTCAGGAATATGGAGTATCCATCACATTAGATTCAGATGAAAATGTTTTGCAGCTAAAGGCTGGGTGGTGAAATCTACAAAGCCTGTAACTAGAAGACAGAAAACTTGGCCTGGATTCCCACCTCTGCCACTTCCTTCCTCTGTGGTGTCCTCAGCAAGTCAATTGATCTGAGCCTTAGTGTCTTCATCAGTATTATGAGATGGTAGTACGAAGTCACTTCTGGGCCTATGGTATATCATCATCAATAGGCCTACAATCATGTCTAGACCTACAGTCATTATACTTTTTAACTGTATGGGTATAGACAGCCTTTTTTGTACTTCTGTTTTCTACCACCTTGTAACCAAGAACATTGCAGAGCAGAAGAGGGATGCAAGCCTAGTTACAGACCTTCCCACCTCTATTTGACAGAGCAGCACACCCCACCCAGGTACTTTATTTCTGAATAAAATTCTTTGGGGCAAATACTTACTGATTTATCCAATGATAGTATTTGTTTTGCTTTTGATTTGTCATCTTTCTTTACATAACATCATGCTTTTGATAGTCCAGTGTTGTACTTGGGCCAGATTACCTAGATGTTTGTGTGCATTTAGCATTCTAAAAAAGCACCCAAATTTTAAGTGCTCAACACTAAGGTCCCTTGTATGTTTGCTCTTTTTTTTTTTCCTTTTGGTAAGTTTCCTTCCCTAAAGAAATATGATAGCAGCAGAAGAGGCTTTTTGTTGTGTTTTGGAGATCCACCTTTGAATAACCCTTAAAGTACATTAAAAATTACCCATAAACGATAGTGACAGGCTTTCTGTATACCCGAATCTCCAGTCAGGGATAATATTGCTATGGTGGCCCAGGCTTCTTCCAGATAGATTGTTTGGTGAGGGTGTGGTCTGTGAGACAAGCCCAGACTTTTATTTGGAGCTTTCTTTTTTCTTTTCCTGGCTGTGCTCTCTCCTGCTCTCTGCAGCTTACCTCTCTTCCCTTTGCCTGTCCTGCTCATACAGCTTCCCTTTCTCTTTATCCCCTTTTTCCTTGCCTTTTCCTTCCTGTCTTATTAGGCGGGGAGAGAGGGAAAGCCTGAGTGCTTCCTTATTGCAGGAGTGCTCCACATCTATTCTCTTTGCCCCTTGAAAGTTTTCTGCAGTGCTACTTACTATCTGACTTCCCTGGTGGTGGTGATGGTGTTTAATTACTGAGTCATGTCCGACTCTTTGCAATCTCATGGACTGCAGCCTGGCAGGCTCCCCTGTCCATGGGATTTCCCAGGCAAGAATACTGAAGTGGGTTATCATTTATTTCTCCAGGGGATCTTCCCAAACCAGGGATCTAGCCCAAGTCTCCTGAATTGGCAGGTGGATTCTTTACCAGTTAGAATATCCCAACCACTATGGCTGTAGGAAAGAGGACCATTGCCTTTTTCAGAACTTCTTCGTACTTTTTTTATACCTTCCCAAATCAAATAGGACTTCCCTGGTGGCTTAGTTGGTAAAGAATCCACCTACAATGTGGGAGACCTGGATTCGATCCCTGGGTTGGAAGATACCCTTGAGAAGCGAATGGCTACCCACTCCAGTATTCTGGCCTGGAGAATTCCATGAAATGTATAGTCCATGGTTTTGCAAAGAGTTGGACATGACTGAGCAACTTTCACTTTTTTCACTTTCAAATCAAATAGCTTTTTCTATTCACAAAAATCGAGAGTTAGTTTCAACAGCACTGTGTAGTAGGAAAAATTTTGTTTACTCACATTTTTAGGTTTTTTTTTTTGGTCAGTAAAATATTAAAGGTTAAAAACTCTTTTATTCCAACTAAAATGGTGGTTTTTAGTGGCAAGCAGAGGCATAATTACAATTCTGTAGTTTTTTTTATCCATCTTGGCTTCATCTTTTTTGCCTTATCTTGAGTTTTAGAATACCTTCTGTAGAAAGCTCACAGCTTTCCTGGTACCCTTCCGTGGGAGAGAATATTTCCCCCTGTGGAAATTTTAGAAAGTGAAAGCCTGACTTCAGTCAGAGCAAAAGGCTAACACATGTTCAACATAAATGACAACAGTAGCAGTTAAAGCTTTTGTATAATAAAGGCATTTTTCCTTTTAAAGCAGGATATTTTGTAAATTCAGTAACTTGACAGTGCAACATTTGCTAAGGATGGGCAATCCCCTAACAAATAGGAGGCTGTAAGATTCAAAGAAATTTGTTTATATGTGGAACAAAAATATTTTTAGTGATAACCAAAATTATTTTTGAAAAAAAGGTGATACTGGCTGGTGTTTAATTTCACATGACAATTTTGCTTCAAGATCCTCATGAACGTTTCAGTGGCAGAATTTCACACATTCAGAGATAAATGTTTTAAAAATGATGAGTTTCTTTTAACAAAATCACAGCATCATTTAACTCAAACTAAGTACTGCTGCTGCTAAGTCACTTCAGTCGTGTCCGACTCTGTGTGACCCCATAGACAGCAGCCCACCAGGCTCCCCCATCCCTGGGATTCTCCAGGCAAGAACACTGGAGTGGGTTGCCATTTCCTTCTCCAGTGCATGAAAGTGAAAAGTGAAAGTGAAGTCGCTCAGTTGTGTCCGACTCTTAGGGACCCCATGGACTGCAGCCTACTAGGCTCCTCCATCCATGGGATTTTCCAGGCAAGAGTACTGGAGTGGGGTGCTATACTGATGATGTACAAAAAGTCGTTTTTCCAAAATTGACAAACCTTTAGCCAGACTCATCAAGAAAAAAAGAAGAATCAAATCAACAAAATTAGAAGTGAAAAAGGAGAGGTTACAACAGACAATGTAGAAATACAAAGGATTATAAGAGACTATTATGAGCAACTGTATGGCAATAAAATAGATAACCTGGAAGAAATGGACAGATTCTTAGAAAAATTCTATCTTCCAAGACTGAACCAGAAAAAAATAGAAATTATGAACAACCCACTTACAAGCACTGAAATGAAGCTGTGATCAAAACCCTCCCAAAAAACAAAAGCCCAGGACCAGATGGCTTCACAGGAGAATTCTGTCAAACATTTAGAAAAGAGCTAATGCCTATCCTTCTAAAACTCTTTCAAAAAATTGAAGAGGAAGGAACACTTCCAAATTCATTCTATGAGGCCACCATCACCCTGATACCAAAACCAGACAAAGACAACACTACAAGCCAATATCACTGATGAACATAGATGAAAAAATCCTCAACAAAATTTTAGCAAACAGAATTCAGCAACACTTCCAAAAGCTCATACACCATGATCAAGTTGGATTTATTCTAGGGATGCAAAGATTCTTCAACATATGCAAATCAATTGATGTGGTACACCATAGTAACAAATTGAAAGATAAAAACCATATGATAATTTCAATAGATACAGAAAAAGTCTTTGACAAAATTCAACACCCATTTATGATTAAAACTCTTCAAAAAATGGGCATAAAAGGAGCATACCTCAACATAGTAAAGGCCATATATGATAAGCCTACAGCAAACAATATTCTTAATGATGAAAAACTGAAGGCATTCCCCCTAAGATCAGGAACAAGACAAGGGTGTCCACTTTCACCACTATTATTCAACATAGTATTGGAAGTCCTAGTTGCAGCAATCAGAGAAGATAAAGAAATAAAAGGAATCCAGATCAGAAAATAAGAAGTAAAGTTATCACTGTTTGTAGATGACATGATACTGTACATAGAAAACCCTAAAGATAGTATCAGAAAATTACTAGAGCTAATCAGTGAATTTAGCAAAGTTGCAGGATACAAAATTAATACAGAGAAATCACTTACTAACAATGAAAAATCAGAAAGAGAAATTAAGGAATCAATCCCATTCATGATTGCAACAAAAAGAATTAATTATCTAGGAATAAACTTACCTAAGGAGACAAAAGAACTGTACACAGAAAATTATAAGACACTAATGAAAGAAATCAAAGATGACATAAACAGATGGAGAGATATTCCATGTTCCTGGGTAGGAAGAATCAATATTGTGAAAATGACTCTACTACCAAATGCAATCTACATATTTAATGCGATCTCTATCAAATTACCATTGGCATTTTTCATGGAACTAGAACAAAAAATTTCACAATTCATATGGAAACACAAAAGACCCTGAATAGCCAAAGCAGTCTTGAGAAAGAAGAATGGAGCTGGAGGGATCAACCTTCCTGATTTCAGATTATACCACAAAGGTACAATCATCAAGACAGTATGGCACTGGCACAAAAACAGAAATATAGACCAATGGAACAAGATAGAAAGCCCAGAAATAAACTCATGCATCTATGAGTACCTTATTTTTGATAAAGGCTGTAAAAATATACAATAGGGCAAAACAGCCTCTTCAATAAGTGGTGCTGGGAGAACTGGACAGCTACATGTAAAAGAATGAAATTAGAGCACCTCCTAACACCATACACAAAGATAAACTCAAAATGGATTAAAGACCTAAATGTAAGACCAGAAACTATAAAACTCTTAGAGGAAATATAGGCAGAACACCCGATGACATGAATCAAAGCAATATCCTCTATGCCCCACCTCCTAGAGCAATGGAAATAAAAACAAAGGTAAACAAGTAGGACCAGATTAAACGTCAAAGCTTTTGCATAGCAAAGGAAACTAAAAGCAAGGTGAAAAGACAGTCCTCAGGATGGGATAAAATAATAGCAAATGGAACAACTGACAAAGGATTAATTTCTAAAATACACAAGCAGCTCATATAACTCAATACCAGAAAAACAAGCAACCCAATCAAAAAGTGGGGAAAAGACCTAAACAGACATTTCTCCAAAGAAGACATACAGATGGCTACCAAACACATGAAAAGATGATCAACATCGCTCATTATTAGAGAAATGCAAATCAAAACTACAATGAGATATCACCTCACACCGGTCAGAATGGCCCTCATCAAAACGTCTACAAACAAATGCTGGAGAGGGTGTAGATAAAAGGGAACGCTCTTGCACTGTTGGTGGGTATGTAAATTGATATAGCCACTATGGAAGATGGTATGGGGATTCCTTAAGAAATTAGGAATAAAACCACCATATGACCCAGCAATCCCACTCCTAGGCATATACCCTGAGGAAACCAAAATTGAAAGAGACACATGTATCCCATTGTTTCAGTTCAGATCAGTCGCTCAGTCGTGTCCGACTCTTTGCGACCCCATGAATCGCAGCACGCCAGGCCTCCCTGTCCATCACCAACTCCCGGAGTTCACTCAGACTCACGTCCATCGAGTCAGTGATGCCATCCAGCCATCTCATCCTCTGTCAGCCCCTTCTCCTCCTGCCCCGAATCCCTCCCAGCATCAGAGTCTTTTCCAATGAGTCAACTCTTCGCATGAGCTGGCCAAAGTACTGGAGTTTCAGCTTTAGCATCATTTCTTCCCAAGAAATCCCAGGGCTGATCTCCTTCAGAATGGACTGGTTGGATCTCCTTGCAGTCCAAGGGACTCTCAAGAGTCTTCTCCAACACCACAGTTCAAAAGCATCAATTCTTCGGCGCTCAGCCTTCTTCACAGTCCAACTCTCACATCCATATGTGACCACAGGAAAAACCATAGCCTTGACTAGACGGACCTTTGTTGGCAAAGTAATATCTCTGCTTTTGAATATGCTGTCTAGGTTGGTCATAACTTTCCTTCCAAGGAGTAAGTGTCTTTTAATTTCATGGCTGCAGTCACCATCTGTAGTGATTTTGGATCCCCGAAAAATAAAGTTTGACACTGTTTCCACTGTTTCCCCATCTGTTTCCCATGAAGTGGTGGGACCGGATGCCATGATCTTCGTTTTCTGAATGTTGAGCTTTAAGCCAACATTTTCACTCTCCACTTTCACTTTCATCAAGAGGCTTTTGAGTTCCTCTTCACTTTCTGCCATAAGGGTGGTGTCATCTGCATATCTGAGGTTATTGATATTTCTCCCGGCAATCTTGATTCCAGCTTGTGTTTCTTCCAATCCAGCGTTTCTCACGATGTACTCTGCATAGAAGTTAAATAAACAGGGTGACAATATACAGCCTTGACGAACTCCTTTTCCTATTTGGAACCAGTCTATTGTTCCATGTCCAGTTCTAACTGTTGCTTCCTGACCTGCATACAAATTTCTCAAGAGGCAGATCAGGTGGTCTGGTATTCCCATCTCTTTCAGAATTTCCCACAGTTTATTGTGATCCACACAGGCAAAGGCTTTGGCATAGTCAGTAAAGCAGAAATAGATGTTTTTCTGGAACTTTCTTGCTTTTTCTGTGATCCAGCAGATGTTGGCAATTTGATCTCTGGTTCCTCTGCCTTTTCTAAAACCAGCTTGAACATCAGGAAGTTCTCGGTTCACGTACTACTGAAGCCTGGCTTGGGGAATTTTGAGCATTACTTTACTAGTGTGTGAGATGAGTGCAATTGTGTGGTAGTTTGAGCATTCTTTGGCATTGCCTTTCTTTGGGATTGGAATGAAAACTGACCTTTTCCAGTCCTGTGGCCACTGCTGAGTTTTCCCAATTTGCTGGCATATTGAGTGCAGCACTTTGACAGCATCATCTTTCAGGATTTGAAATAGCTCAACTGGAATTCCATCACCTCCACTAGCTTTGTTCGTAGTGATGCTTTCTAAGGCCCACTTGACTTCACATTCCAGGATGTCTGGCTCTAGGTCAGTGACCACACCATCGTGATTATCTGGGTCATGAAGATCTTTTTTGTACAGTTCTTCTGTGTATTCTTGCCATCTCTTCTTAATATCTTCTGCTTCTGTTCGGTCCATACCATTTCTGTCCTTTATCGAGCTCATCTCCCATTGTTTACTGTAGCACTATTTTCAATAGCTAGGTTGCTAGAATGGAAGCAACCTAGATGTCCATTGACAGATGAATGGATAAAGAAGTTTTGGTACATATACACAGTGGAATATTACTCAGCCATAAAAAGGAACACATTTGAGTCAGTTCTAATAAGGGGGATGAGCCTAGAACCTATTATATAGAATGAAGTGAGTGAGAAAGAGAAAGATAAATACCGTATTCTAACGCGTATATACAGAATCTAGAAAAATAGTACTGAAAAATTTATTTACAGAGCAACAGTGAAGAAACAGACATAGAGAATAGACTTATGGACATGGGGAGAGGGGAGAAGAGGATGAGATATATGTAAAGAGTAACATGGAAACTTACATTACCATATGTAAAATAGATAGCCAATGGGAATTTGCTGTATGGCTCAGGAAACTCAAAAGATTGGCTCTGTATCAACCTAGAGAGTTGGGATGGGGAGGGAAATGGGAGGCATTTTCAAAAGGGAGGAGATATATGTACACCTATGGCTGATTCATGTTGAGGTTTGACAGAAAACAGCAAAATTCTGTAAAGCAATTATCCTTAATAAAAAATGAATTTTTAAAAAAGTTTTTCAGCTGTTCCAGTTCCAGTTCAGTCTCTCAGTCATGTCTGACTCTTTGAGACCCCATGAACTGCAGCATGCCCAGCCTCCCTTTCCATCACCATCTCCTGGAGATTGCTCAAACCCATGTCCATTGAGTTGGTGATGCCATCCAACCATCTCATCCTCTGTTGTCCCCTTCTCCTCCTACTCTCAATCTTTCCCAGCATTAGGGTCTTTTCAAATGAGTCAGCAGTTCGCATCAGGTAGCCAAAGTATTGGAGTTTCAGCTTCAACATCAGTCCTTCCAATGAACACCCAGGACTGATTTCCTTTAGGATGGACTGGTTGGATCTCCTTGCAGTTCAAGGGACTCTGAAGAGTCTTCTCCAACACCACAGTTCAAATGCATCAATTCTTCTGTGCTCAGCTTTCTTTATAGTCCAACTCTCACATCCATACATGACTACTGGAAAAACCTAGCTTTGACTAGACGGACCTTTGCTGACGAAGTAATGCCTCTGCTTTTGAATATGCTATCTAGGTTGGTTATAACTTTCCTTCCAAAGAGTAAGCGTCTTTTAATTTCAAAGCTGAAGTCACCATCTGCAGTGATTTTGGAGCTCAAGAAAATAAAGTCTGACACTCTTTCCCCAACTATTTGCCATGAAGTGGTGGGACTGGATGCCATGATCTTCATTTTCTGAATGTTGAGCTTTAAGCCAACTTTCTCACTCTCCTCTTTCACTTTCATCAAGAGGCTTTTTAGTTCTTCTTCACTTTTGCCATAAGGGTGGTGTCATCTGCATATCTGAGGTTATTGATATTTCTCCCGGCAATCTTGGTTCTAGCTTGTGCTTCTTCCAGCCCAGCCTTTCTCATGATGGACTCTGCATATAAGTTAAATAAGCAAGGTGACAATATACAGCCTTGATGTACTCCTTTCCTATTTGGAACCAGTCTGTTGTTCCATGTCCAGTTCTAACTGTTGCTTCCTGACCTGCATATAGGTTTCTCAAGAGGCAGGTCAGGTGGTCTGGTATTCCCATCTCTTTAAGAATTTTCCACAGTTTATTGTAATCCACACAGACAAACGCTTTGGCATAGTCAAGAAAGCAGAAATAGATGTTTTTCTGGAATTTCGATGATCCAGTGGATGTTGGCAATTTGATCTTTGGTAAATCTGCCTTTTCTAAGTCCAGCTTGAACATCAGGAAGTTCACAGTTCATGTATTGCTGAAGCCTGGCTTGGAGAATTTTGAGCACTACTTTACTAGTGTGTGAGATGAGTGCAATGTGCAGTAGTTTGAGCATTCTTTGGCATTGCCTTTCTTTGGGATTGGAATGAAAACTGAGCTTTTCCAGTCCTGTGGCCACTGCTGAGTTTTCCAAATTTGCTGGCATATTGAGTGCAGCACTTTGACAGCATCATCTTTCAGGATTTGAAATAGCTCAACTGGAATTCCATCACCTCCACTAGCTTTGTTCGTAGTGATGCTTCCTAAGGCCCATTTGACTTCACATTCTAGGATGTCTGGCTCTAGGTCAGTGATCACACCATCGTGATTATCTGGATCGTGAAGATTTTTTTTGTACAGTTCTTCTGTATTCTGCCACCTCTTCTTAATATCTTCTGCTTCTGTTAGGTCCATACCATTTCTGTCCTTTATCGAGCCCATCTTTGCATGAAATATTCCCTTGGTATCTCTAATTTTCTTGAAGAGCTCTCTAGTCTTTCCCATTCTATTCTTTTCCTCTATTTCTTTGCATTGATCGCTGAGGAAGGCTTTCTTATCTCTCCTTGCTATTCTTTGGAACTCTGCATTCAAATGCTTATATCTTTCCTTTTCTCCTTTGCTTTCTCTTCTCTTCTTTTCACAGCTATTTGTAAGGCCTCCCCAGACAGCCATTTTGCTTTTTTGCATTTCTTTTTCTTGGGGATGATCTTGATTTCTGTCTCCTGTACAATGTCATGAACCTCTATCCATAGTTCATCAGGCACTCTATCAGATCTAATCCCTTAAATCTATTTCTCACTTCTGCTGTATAGTCATAAGGGATTGGATAGGTCATACCTGAATGGTCTAGTGGTTTTCCCCACCTTCTTCAATTTAAGTCTGTTTTGGCAATAAGGAGTTCATGATCTAAGTCACAGTCAGCTTGAGGTCTTGTTTTTGCTGACTGTATAGAGCTTTTCCATGTTTGACTTAAAGAATATAATCAATCTGATTTTAGTGTTGACCATCTGGTGATGTCCATGTGTAGAGTCTTCTCTTGTGTTTGGAAGAGGGTGTTTGCTATGACCAGTGCGTTCTCTTGGGAGAACTCTATTAGTCTTTTCCCTGCTTCATTCTGTACTCCAAGGCCAAATTTGCCTGGTACTCCAGGTGTTTCTTGACTTTCTGCTTTGTTCACACACAAATCTGAATCTATATATCTATATATCTATATATCTATATATTAGTCTTTTTTTCCCTTCAAATGGGTAGGTTTCTTTCATTCAGTTAGCTAAATTTGATTTGTAGGAGGCATTGATGGTTCTGTTCTGAAACCTTGCAGAGACATAATCACACTGCCGATTGATTATACATATGGCTTGATTAACATCATTACAGTATTGCTTTAAAAATGGATCTGATGTTATGTATCACTCAGGCTAGAGTTAATAAATAGCTATGGTGTACAATTTGTCTGAAGGATTTCTTTCCAGGTTCTTAGAGGGCATAATTAATAATCTTGTTTTGGAAGTATACCTTCTAAAAGATATTTTAAATTTGTTTTTGAATTTATTCATGGAGCCACCACTTTCTTAATATCATTCTTCCCAGAAGTGTGTATTTAATTGTATGCTCTAAAAATATAGAAACATTTTGTTTTTTTCAGTAGAAGGGATTGTTTGGTAATTAGAGATGGTTGTTAAAGAGGCAAATTATTTTGAAAATACACATTTTTTGAGAGGAGAACTGGGAATGTCAACTAGACAGAGGGGTTACATTGACAACAGTGTAATACCAGTACAGCAGCAGTTAGGTAAATTGGTATATAAACAAGCATCTGTTGCAGAAGTGTAAGAATGATATCATAAAGAAGGTATGGAAAATTTTTAATTGAAAAAGAATGATGCACAATTGCAGCCTGACTTTAAGTCTAAATTGATTTTGCCAACAGAGTTAAAGTGGGCTTCTTTTAAAACATTCCAATAATGTAAAGTATTTAAAATGTAATGTCCTGTTAATGTACCTAAAAATTAGACTCTAGGTCATCCAATAAGAGTACCGCTTACAGTAATACAGCCTATGTAATATGCAATTATCTTGACAATAGTTTTATTTTTCAACAATTTTGTCATAAAACAGCAGTAAGATACAATGAATTTGATTCATTTTTTGTGTGTGAATCATTTAATAGGCCATTACATCTACTATATTAGACTCCATTCTCCTTTCAGAGCTTTTCATTATAAGGCTGTCTTTAATGGAAAGAAGTTTAACCTTCCCTCCCAGATAGATTGAACCCCATAACAGTGTAAACATTCTCATTATAAAATAAAATCCCCTTCCCCAAGGGCAGTGCTATAATTATGTTGCAGATCATCCTATGAATGTTTCTCTTCAGAAACGCTGTCTCATTCTTGCTCTCAAGTTTTTATCATTTTCTACCAATCAATAATATTTTAAATCATAGTTTAATAAAATGCACATGATCTAGTTTGAAAAAAATTTTTTTGAAGTTATTTTAATCAACTTTGAGAAGACGTCATCAGTAAAATTGCTGTTGATTTATAAATAGGATAATTAGAGGCTTTCCTCCTAAGTACTGTTCACTGGCATTGTGGCTGTTTTTATTGCCTAGTCAAACCTCTTCATTCAATTTTAAAATTGCCTTTTGAATGAACTGCACTATAAGCTTGCCAAATAGTGTCACCATTAATACTTTACCTCCTCTGTTTCACTGTCCAGTCTGCAAATACACAATAAATTGTTTGATAAGGGGGTCAATGAGGTTGTACTAGTTTTTAAGTGATATATAACCAAACAGTTCAGATTATGTCACACACTTAGTGTTATTATAGAGCTGTATTTAAAAGATAGCAGAACAGTTCTTTGGTTCATTTTGTACTGTTACATCAAGAGTGGATCCTGTGCATATCAGAATACTGTGGTTTTTCAACAAATTGCCCATCTTTATGTCAAGAGAAAAGGAAAAGCGCCACTTTCAGATCTGTAGACTTTACCCCTTGTGAATGGTTTCCTGAAAGCAACACACCTCCCATGTTCCTAGTTAAGAAAGAGACAGTCTGGTTTCTATGTGAATGTGATAGAACAAAGATTTCAGATGATTATTTCAAGATAATGATTTTAGGAAAGTGCCAAAGGAAACGTTCATTGAAAGGCCTGAGGACCATATGTTGTTAGTATGAAAATGCCTTGCTGATCCAGGTTATCTGTTACATAGGTAGTGATTCTGTTGCCACAAGTGTGTGAACTCATTGGTATAGAGTGTATATTGCAGAAGGTACTTTTTCCACTCTGACTTGTAGATGCATATTTATAACCACCTTCCCAAGTTACTTTCATGAGGAGGAAGTCAGGATGTTCTTAAGTGTGTATCTTGCTGCTTACGCAGAATTGGTGAGGGTTTTTGAGAAATGTAAGAGGCAAAAGTAAAAAACTTTGTGCTTGTTAAAAGCAAGTCTGTTTGTGTGTGTCTCTCCCTTTGTAACAGAAGGAATGTTTCTTATGTTTCTGTCTTCAGACAGTTGGCACACATTTCATCTCAGCAGCTGCTTTCTCTTAAAGTGCAGTAGAGTGTAGGACTGTAGTGACACCAGCATTAATACTTCACATTCTGCTATCATATGCTGTCACTGGGAAATATGGATCTAGGTTACATGTGTTTGCAGACTTTGTACTGCTGAATTATGAAAGCTGACTCTGTTGGAGAATTGTGTTGTATTCAGAGACTGTGAACTGAACAATAAATGAATGCAGGAGGCTGTTTAGAGTGCTATACCATGCTCTCCTTTTGGGGCCTAGCTGAGCCAGAGCTTTAAAATTGAGGACTGCCAAATTGCCCTGGAAAAGACCTTAAAATGAACATCTAAATAATTTTGTCAAAAAGCATTTGTATGCATTGTCTTTCACTTAAAAATTTTTTTTATTCTTTTTTTTTTTCTACAGTTGTACAAATTGGTGCACTTTAGGTACAGAAAACAGTAAAGCATGTTACAAATGATCCAAGAAAAGTGTTTTCTCATTCAGATAAAATTTTACAAAGGAAATTAATTGTTAACCTCACTGTGGCTGTGAAAATTTAAATGTTTTATATTTTATTTCTTTTATAACAGTCTAAAATACATCAGGACACACCTAGTAAGATGACAGTTATTCTTTTTGTCTGTGCATCTGAGCTATGTCTGTACACACACACACACAAACACATATGCACACATGCATGTGTGTAAATATACACATGCATACATGTGAATTTTTAAACTATTAATAAAATTTATGAAAAACAAATGACTGTTGATTTATAATCAGAATGTTTAGAGGCTAGTAAAAAGAATATAATACTATCCTAATAAAATATGAATGAACACATGTGAGGAATGTTTTTAGGTGAAAGCAAATTCTATAAATTTTGAGTGTTGGGAGGTACAGCCCAAACAGGGGAGTCAAAGCTGTGATGCTACATTTTGTTCTATTGTGCCTAAGAGGTAGGTGTTCAGTTTTTAATGGCCTCAATACTTTGATGTCTTTAAAATTTCACCACAGATTAAATTTGTTTGGCTAATTTGTGAATTTATTTGTAGAATATTTAACTTCTGGGCTTGATTTGCTATTTTAGGGACTGGGGCATAGATATTGTTTTTTGACCTATAGTATTTTGGATTGAAAACTGCCTTAAGAATCATTGTTCATTTCCATGCTGCATTGGAAAACACTAGTTTTAAGTAGCTTAAACTACTTTTATTTAGGTCACTTAAAGATCTCATTTGAAAATGCAATTTTGTAAAAGTTTAGGATTATTCATCTTTAAATCAGCTATTTATGTTGCCTCATTTTGCTATTTGAGAGAAACAAGCTGTCATCATAGCCTGCTATTAAATGATGGTTATGACAGTGATGTTCACTCATATAAAGAAGCTAAGGAAGAATTAGGATTCGTTTGGAACTTTGTAAATCCTGTTTTTCTCTGTATTCAAGACTCAGTATCAAAAGATAGGTATCCTGTGTCCCCAAATCATGTAAAAATTTTGCGTTCTTCCTTAGTATTTTGCCTGTTAAGTAAGCAAACTGGTTGTAGTTAGACAAAGAGGTATTTGACACTTCAAACTGCTTCTGCTGCTGCTAAGTTGCTTCAGTCGTGTCCGACTCTGTGCGACCCCATAGACGGCAGCCCACCATTCTTCCCTGTCCCTGGGATTCTCCAGGCAAGAGTACTGGAGTGGGTTGCCATTTCCTTCTCCAATGCATGAAAGTGAAAAGTGAAAGTGAAGTCGCTCAGTGTGTCCGACTCTTAGCGATCCCATGGACTGCAGCCTACCAGGCTCCTCCATCCATGGGATTTTCCAGGCAAGAATACTGGAGTGGGGTGCCACAAACTATGCCCCCACCCCCAAAAAAAATCACATTAGTAGCCTGGAACGATCATTTTCTGTCTTGTGGCTATCTTTTTATGATTCTTTATGTCCTAAGTGTGACCAGATATGCAGCATCTTCTTGTTCCTTTTCCTTGTAAAAGTTGACTTCTCAGTGGCCCATTTAAAAATGCCTTTAGTGTGAGCCTGTGCACCTCAGACAAGTCTATTTCCTCATTTCTGGAAGGTGAAACCCAGGGCCTCGTCTTCCCGTGCAGCAATTTGTGTGATACCCCGATGTGGTACACGTACGATTTTCCTTTGTACAAAGCAGTTATTTGACAGAACAGTTCCTGTCATTTGTGCACAAGACGTGCTGTGTAGTGTATTCAGGGCCATGCTGACTGTCCACTGGAGCGTTGTTCTGTAACCTGCCTTGAACTGGTGCTTCCTTATGGAAACTCTGTGTCTGTCAAAACGAAGGACCCTTGCTGGAAACAGTACTGTCTGGGATTGGGTTCTAAAATGCCACTGTTAGCTGATTGCAAAAACATAAAACACATCAACAGTTTTGGCAATAGAATTAAACGTGTGAACGAGTCGAATGAAAGGTGGAAGCAGCACTTGTCTCTTTTAGTCACAGTTCTATGCAACTGGGGGCCATTAAGTGCAGTTTACGGGGTTCTACCACGACTGCTCTGTGAGGGCTGTGGCGACCTCGGTTTCCTTTGTGTTTCTCTCTCATCCCCGCAGCCATCCTTATTGAAAAGGGAATCATTAAATAAAACTTCTGAAAGTGACTTCCAAAATCAAAACACATACAAGGAGCCGGTATTTGAATCCTTCACAAGTAATACTAAATTTTAGTTCTCCTCATGCTTAATTAAGGTAGAGTGGGTTGGAACTGGGAGATATAGCTTTTAATATATAGCTTTTAATGTAATCATGTAGAGCCACACTTTCAACATGTTAATGTATGGTATGATATTTAGGCCAGTTGAGTAACAAACAGCCTTTTAAAATTCCCTTTTTCCTACTTCTTTTGTGTTTCTCCCAATGAGTATATATGTTCAGTCTTCCAGTATATCCAGCAACTTTGGCTGGTGACATAGCTTTATCTAATGTTATTATTTTTCAAAAGTTTCCTGTGGGATTCTTTCTGCTTGGAAGAGTTAAGGCACAATCAATAAGGAAGCTCTAAATTGTAATTATCAATTATATTCAATATGGTAAATTTGGTGTCTTTTCCCTATTGCTTATCTCCTTAAAAGTTAATTGTACTTTTCAACCTCAAATATTGGCAAAACTTGAGCTTTTTATTCTTTGCAATGTAGCTTATGTCAAAAATATCTGGACTTCAAGGAGGAAACTAAGGCAGAAGTGATTGGATAATTTGGTTGTGTCAGAGACAGTTAAACTTTGCCTTTATTGAGATAATGATCATGGTTTATGATAGCTGGTTCTGTGCCCATGTATAGCCCCTGACACATTTTTGGAGAGCATTACTTATACTCTGGATATAATTTAAAGTGCTTGCTATAGTGAAAAGAACTCCAGGCTAGTTGTTGAAGTTGCAGCACTGTTACTAACTAGCTGTGTGTGTGGTCAGGCCTGTCATTTAACCTTCACGACCTCAGTGTCTGTGTCTGTGAAATGAAATTGTTGAGCTGGATTAGATCTCAAGTCCCTCTCAGTTTTAGAAGTCTGTCATTTTATGTTTCTGATTAGAAGTTTGGTCCTTTCATAGTTATGTAAGGTTTTTAGAATGCATGAATTACAAAAGTTATTGTTTATTTTTAATCATCATCATCCCAAACAGTAAAGCTAAAATATTTTTCAGTTTTGGATAAATGACTTTTAAAATGAGATTGGAAAGTGCTCTATGTTCTTTGGTTTGCAAAGCTAAAACAAATAGAGGTTGGAATGTAGATTTTATAAAATCAATCTCAGGTTAGTAAGCTTTTTAGCTTTTGCATTTTCCTTAATCATCAAGTAAATTACATATTTTAGTATGTTATTTATATAATGTTACTTTTATAATTAGCTATTTACCTTGTCTCTAGATAAAACTTAAGGTAGAGGGTGCCTCTTTCCCAGTTCTGCTCCTAAACTCTGACAATCAAGTATGACAGTATTTACACATATTCAGGTTTGTTTTTTTTTTTTATTGCTTATATTTGCATTTAAAGAAAAGACTCTTATATTCCCTCTGGGCTCATAGTTATTTCTTGACCATGTGGTTTTCCAACACATCAAAGAGGATCAGCTTCTCTTTCTCACCCTTTGGTATAGTCAAAGGGGAGTCTTGAATTAGGTGGCCAGGGACTGGCTACCATTCCCACCTCTGCTATTAACTACTCATATAACTAAGCAAAGTACTGAACCCATACAGAGCTTCAGTCTTATTATTTGTAGCATGGGGATGATACACTTTCTTTTCACACAGAGCATAGCACCTTGTGCTTTCCAAGTATTTAATAAATGTATACTTGACTCAATAAAACTAAGCTTGGAATTGTGTCCTAAATTCTGTCCATTTTTTATTTGTTTCTATAGGACTGCATCATCAAGGTTGGGGATTGGGGGATGTTATTTAAGATAAAATAATTGTTTAGCAGTCGTCTCTGTGTGTTAACTTTAATTTCCCCATTCACCAGAGGTAGTAGTGGCTGTTGAATCTTTATTTGGTCAAGCAGATATCAAAAGCTGAGTTTATTTCATTGGAGTAGAAGTGAAGGGCCAACCTGGTTGCTTTTTCCTGCCAATTTCTTTTCTCCCACCTTTCTATAACCCAGAACTTCTTGGGCTCTTGTAAACAGAGTTTAAAAGTCATTGTTCATCTATAATTGAGCACCAAAGCCATTTATGGAAAAGGACTTGCTATTTAGAATGGCTCCTTTGAAACTAGGCTGGAATAAACCTCCAATGCATTACCTTTGTATTATATATATATATATATATATATACTTTTTAATATGTTTCTGTATTATTATATACAAAAATAAAGAAAGGTTATTTGCTAGATTTATATTAATCAACATTTTAGTTTTAACTGCCGGGAAATTTCATTTACAGCAATAGTCCTTTTCTTCATTCTTAAAGGTCATAGTCCAAAATCTTACATTTTTTTTTTTTTGTCGTAAGGTTTGATTCACAGTAGATAGCTGTC
Organism: Bos indicus x Bos taurus; assembly: GCF_003369695.1. Lineage (NCBI taxonomy): Eukaryota > Metazoa > Chordata > Mammalia > Artiodactyla > Bovidae > Bos > Bos indicus x Bos taurus. Next base: position 52,523,824 of record NC_040077.1, read on the forward strand.
CATTTGAATTGGTTATATGTTGTTATCAAGTTGCAATTTCCCAATTAGCTTAAAGAGATCAGATAATTTATGCATACAGTATTGTTTAACATCAACAAAGCTTATCCCTCTCAAAGAATCTCACCAGGGGAAATTAATTTTAACGGCTAATCATTAGAGTCTAGGCAAAGGTTGGGGAGTATGAGCACAGAATAAAACTCACTACGTTTTAAAATCTCATGTGCCTATTTCAGGATGTCCCAACTAACTGTGTAGCATCTTAAGAGTCGGGATCTTAATCTTAGTCTCCCAGAAGACAAGAGGACATAAATGCACCATTCTAGGTGCCTAATCAACAGTTTCATTAACCACTGAAGGTAGTATTTGTAGGACTAATAAAAGTGAAGTCTATGCTTGCTAAATTTAATAATCTTATCTTTGAGTGTTTTAAATTCTATAAAGGTTTTTGTGGGTTGAAAAGCCTTGTAGTTAAGCCAGACAAAGCCCCTAAATCTGTCAGGGGATGCTAAGCACTGTCCAGTTAGATAGAGACCTTTTTTAGAGTCAGGCCCTGCTGTCTCTGATGTCCATTCCCACATCTTGGCTCACTGGCAGGTTCTAAGGCCAGACCACCTTCTTGGGACAAGTCTTATCTAACTTCTGAGGCGCTTTGCTGTTTCCACCCCCACCTGGCTGAAACTGTGTTCCACCTGGCAACTGCTATCAGCTCATTGAGTGACCTTGGACAAGTCAAGTCACTTAAATTCTCTGAGTCTCTCTGTACATGAGAAGATGATTGAGGGATCACATCTGGTTTTAAAATTCTCTCTTTTTTAACAAACTAATGAGAACCTATATATAGCAGAGGGAACTCCACTTAATGCTCTGTGGTGACCTGAATGAGAAAGAAGTCCAAATGGGAGGGGCTATATGTATATGTATGACTGATTCAGGCTTCCTGGGTGGTGCTAGTGGTAAAGAACCACCTGCCAATGCTAAGTGACATAAGAGACCTGGATTCGATCCCTAAGTTGGGAAGATCCCCTGGAGGAGGGACTGGCAACCCACTCCAGCATTCTTGCCTGGAAATCCCATGGACAGAGAAGCCTGGAGGGTTTAGGGTCCATAGGGTCACAAAGAGTCAGACTCAACTTAGCACACATGCACGTGGCTGATTGACCTTTCTATACAGTAGAAATTAGCACAACATTGTAAAGCAACTATACTCCAATAAAAATTAATTTTAAAAAATTCTGTCTTTAATACATTATTGACCAGGGGAGTTTTGCAGAAACGAATGCCTTTGAAGTTAACACGTCTCTAGTCAATGATGTGTTAAGATAGTTTAAAAAATTGAAAATATGTGTATTCTCTTTTAATGATGCTGATGAGTGAGTAGGATTATTTTTACACAGATACACACATGCACACGCACACTTAATGCCCCTTTGTGTAGGTATGTGCGAGCAAAAGAGAGTGAGACCAAAAGATGGGAGCAGCAGGTTATAGGGAAAATGTGAAATACACCTCTTTTTCTCCTTTTTCCTGGACATCAGATTCTTATTTTCTTCCACGTTAAACTGACCAAGCACACAGCAAAGTAAATACTAAGTCTCATTCTTGATCATTCACAGCTTGAACTTGGATTGAAGTTGTTTGCTCTCTGATCCAGAGTTTTTGGATGCGTGGCATTTCGTGTGAGCAAAGAAATAAACAGACTAAAAAGGTTGTAGAAAATTGTAGATTTAGTAGAATCCCTGAGATGATTTACTTTAGGGCCGGGTTGAGAATGGCAAACAGATGCAAAGGCTTTTCCTGGTCTTTGTTTTCCGAGTTGGCTGTACCCTTGCCTACAAGAGGCCTAGATTCTTGGTATTCTCTCTCTCTCCCTCCACCGCCCCCCCCTCCTTTTTGTGAGCTTCTAGGAGTCACTTTCAGAGTATGATATGTCTGCAAAGATTGTTTGATTAGCAGAAAATGTGCCCAGAGAATGATGCCATATTATCTTGGATTATTCATTTTATTAGCTTTCCCCTGTCCGAGGCATAGCCAACATTCAACCTCCCAGAAACTTGGAGAAAAGGTTGGGCCTCTCGTCCTCCCCACCTAGGTGGCCATTAGGATGAAGGCTTTTTCTGGGAGGAGGTCCAAAGTCATCTCCGATGTGTAGGTTTTGGAGATTATTCAAAAGGGTTGCTCCCTGGAATGTGAGACATTCCCAAGGTCAAATCAGTTTATTTAGGCAAGATTATCAGTAAACTACATGAAAAGGAAAGGAAAAATCCATTTCTGTAAACTTTAGCCTTTTCTGAAAACATGTGCTCCATCTAAAAAGAGGGTAGTGCTTATGAAGTAGAGAAGTCTATAAACATTAGCATGGTCTAGATTAGTTTAAATAATTAACTCCATGATACACACAATAGAGAAAAACAAGATTCTCTTTTAAAACTTAGCATTCTATTGAAATAATTATAATATATACATATATTTTGTTGTTACTGTTTATGTTCCCAAGATTGATGTTTCTTCATATCGCAAAAATGTTCCCAGGTTTTTTATTCCAAGAGAGTAAAACAAACAACAAAAAAAGACAGTGTGTTTATTTTAATAAGATTTTTTAAATGCAGTGAATTTTATGCCTTTAAAAAAAGTTTTATGTACTTTCTTGTAGACTTTTTGTCTATTCTCCCATACCTGCTATTGGATCAAATGATAGAGCTTTAAGCTAAGGACTTACACAAAGTCCTGTAAATAACAGCCCTCTCTTCTCATTTAAAGCCAGCAGGACATCCCATCATGACTACCTCTTAATTAGATGATATTTTGATCTGTGTTCCTATTCATTAATGCTTTGTTTTCTAGTGTCATGTCAGTGTACTGTTTACCAACTAATACAATTTCGTGACATATTCCTAGGAGAGCTGGACCAGGAGAGACGGTGTTTGGCTCAGTCTTTCCACTATATTGGTTGACATAATTTCCAGATTAATGTATCTGTGAACTTTCATAATACTGAAAAATTCTTCATTCTCAGAAGTTGAGAATTTTAAAGAAAAGCCTGTTAAACCCTTAGCAGGAAGAAGACTGACACTCACACACTGGTTATCTAACTTCCGAAGCATTTTCATTGCATTAGTTTTCCCCGAGTTGGTCCATTGTCTTCACCCAGCTCTGTCTGCTGCCGCTTCTGCAGTGCTGTGCTTGCTATTTTTTTCCCTAATATTTAATGCAGTGCATTTTATGTTCTTCCTTTTATTTCATTTTATGTTGGATGGCGTTATGTATTTCACTGTTGGATCTAAATTGGGGAAGGGAATCCTGCTTTGTCCTTGTACTATAATGAAGATAGAGTTTGTTAATATAAATGTAAACTGCTGTCTTAGGTGCATCATCACAGGAAGACTGTTTCATAATTGAATATGTTGGTACTGGATACATTTAGAAAATTACAGTCCCTAAACACCTACTCAGAGAGAGAGAGATGAACTTAATGGTTTGTTGTGTATAGTTTCATTTTAAAATATTTTAGAAGAATGATTTGTAAGAATGTGTACAATGCAAAGTAATGATGGTAACAGTGGAACAGTTAAAGGAAAAAATATATGCAGCAATTGCATTCAACATTTATTAGGATCTTTGTTCTTGGAAAGTTATATATTTTTGAGGATTTCAAAGTATGGATGGTAAAATTAGATTAGACTTAAGAGGGAGAAATAAGTTTGCAGAAGCCCGTTAAGGACGCAGTACCTGCTTTAGTAAACGTAACTTTAAAGTGTATTGCTCTTTATTAAATTATCTGCCTTCACAGAGCAATAATATTTTTAAATATATATCGAGTGCTAAAAATGATGTGATGATGGCAATTTGAAATCCATTTTCCTCATTTCTCTAAGTGAAGTGAAGAAATATACATGAGCATGTCTTCAAGTAAGAGTGGAAAAGATTATTTTAAATAATGCAGATGTGAAAATGAGTGCCCAGTAAGAAATGTATGTGAAGTGCTAGTGGTTAATGCTGCACTGACAAAATTCTTGTCAATATCTAAATGTTTAATATTGAGAGAAATATTTCAGAAGCATGAAATATTTGAAACAAAAAGACACTGTGCTTCTTATAATCACTTCAAAATTTATATGAGCTACTCTGGCTTCTTCAGGCTTAAAGAAAAGGAAATGATTCACATTTGCACAAAAATAATACATCAGACTTGTTATTCTTAATGTAGATATTTCATCAAGAACAGAACTTTGAGATTATTTTTATTTTCCAAGAGATGACATGACTGTGATTTTTAGATCACACTCTCTTTTTTCAAAAATGACTGTTTCTCCATCTTTGCAGGACAGACATTTCATAAAATAGAGACATGTTCAAGATTGGAGAAGACATTGCTTAAAAGGAAGTTGTAATATGTTGTTTTGTAGAGAAATCTCTATTAAGGTTAAACATGAATTTAAGAAACTAATCCCACTGAAGTTAAGCATTTGCCCTTTTTGAAATAGGTCTCCTGAAGCCAGTCATTCCTTCTTCAGAAAAATTAAGTGTCCTGGGTGCTATCTAGACAATAGCACGAGAAGAAAAAGAGGAACAAATTGGGTGTGAAAATGTGTTGTACATCTCTAGTTAAACAAAGATGGTCACTTGGATTTTGGCTGTACTTTCCATATTTAAAACTTGTGAAAAAGAGGGGTTAAAAAGGCTGAATATCTTTGTACCTTAATGAGAGAACGATTGCTGTAATAGTATCAAAGATAAACCGGTATATTAGGAACACTAAATGATAAAGGGCGATAATATGCCATTCTTGAGACTTCTTGGCTCTTACCTAACACATCAGAAAGTGATTGTTGAATTTTAAATAGCCATACAAATGGATGACATAGAAATTTAACTTTGCTTTGACCTTATTCTAATTCACAAGATGACTGCAAAATGACTTTGTTGCATCTGAATGTATGCTGGATGCTAAATCACTCCAGAGTATAAAATCTTTGTTTTGGCATAATGTTGATGCATAAACATTTGTACCCCATACTAACCCTATAAACATCACAATCCATCAGTACAATTACAAAAAAGATTGTTTGTTTTCACACTTAAAGCAGACATGAAATAGAGTGTCCTTAACTTAATCACCACCTTGATTTACCACATTTGCATATATTTGCATATTAATTGGACTACAGATTAAAATTGGTTTTGTAATTTTAATTAAGTGTCCACAAAGGTAAATGATTAGAACTGTTTAAAATACATTCTGACATAAATAGCAGTAAAAGCTTTTGTGATGATGTTTTTGTGGAATTACATTCAGAAAGTGGCCTTTTTATGATAGTAATTTTAATCTTAAATAGAATTATACAGTCAAACAGAACTGTGGATTCATAATCATTTTTTTCAAGATTCATTTAATATTTTGCTGATTTGCAGCACTTGATGAAAATGTACTGTAGGTTTAGCTGATTGCAAAATTAGGCCTCTAGAGCTGATAAACTGAGGGTTTAAACCCTCGGTCTGTCACATGGGCTTGAAATGTATATCTCATCCTGTTGATGTCTGTGCATGTGTGTGTTTTAATGGAATCAACTCCTAAACCCTTTTAATGATACACCCTTTAAAAAGAGAATCACCTTAAGGGACCATCATATTCCCAGTTTAAATTAGGGAACATATAAAATGTTTAAAGGTCTCTTTGGCATATTATTCTGGTACCCAGAAGAACTGTCCTGGTGTTGACATAGGCCAAAATGTGCCAATTTAATAACAGGTCACCCTCCCTGGTGAATCCCTGTGGGGATGACACTCACAGGATGCACAAGATAATTGTTGGGAAAATGCGCAATTTTTTTTTCCCTCGAAACCTGGGATGCTTAACGTGTAGCATGTGCTTTCTCTTCTACCAGACAGAAAATTGGTTTTACCAGAAGGTTACTGGATGCCTAGCACCCCCTTCTTCCAGCTGGCATTTTCCTGTTTGGATCATTTTAAATGTTGGATTCTGAAACCCTCCCCTCTCCCAGCTGCCACCTTCTTCCCTGGCGGTACCCTTGAGTCGGCTCCCTAATGCTTTCTTGCACCCAGCTGCTTCTCTCCCTGGCTCCTGGCTATTTAGAATGTGATGGGATAAATAAGTCTTTCCCTACCAGTCACCTCTGAACAACTCTTAACTGGATTTCTTTTATAAGCTGTTGTACCCCTAACTTTGCAACAATTCATCAAATTTGTTTTCCATTCTAAATTTTGTGTGTGTGTGCATGTGCATGTGGACTCAGGAGTATATCCCTCCCACATAAACATATATTCATACTACGCCCTTGTAAGTTTATGAAGAATAAACCTGTTAAAACCTTTTGACTTTGTTAAATCAGGAGTAGGGAGAGAATTTTTTAGAAACAAATCAATACATATTAATTTTGGAGTCAATTTTAAAGATGTTTTATTTTATCCTGATATTTTAGAACTAGCAAAAGCCTGGGAATTTGCCAGGCATAGTTTCAAATTCCAGTCCTTCTATTTCCTGAGTGTGCCGTGTTGGCAAGTCATTACATCTCTCTGAAACCTTATTTTCTTTGTATGTTAAATGAGGATAAAAAGATCTTTGTTAAGTAATTGTGAGATTTAAGTAAAATGATGAATGTAAATGCATCTAGTCAAAATGGAACAGTAGAGATTGGTGAAAATGGCCAAATTCAGGACATAGTTTGAAGACAGTATAGACCAAATTTGATGATGAAGTGGCTGTGGGATGTGAAAAAGATAGGGTGATACCACAATTTTTGGCCTCAGCAAAGTAGACCTCCCCTAATCTGAAGGATGGGCTTCTCTGAGGCTCCAGAGTTTAAAAAAAAAAAAAAATCCACCTACAATGCAGGAACCACAGGAGAAACGGGTTCAATCCCTGGGTCAGGAAGATCACCCTGGAGTGGGGCGTGGCAAGTATTCTTGCCTGGAGAATCCCATAGATAGAGGAACCTGGTGGGCTGTAGTCCATAGGGTTGCAAAGAGTTGGACAGGACTGAAGCAACTTAGCACACATGCATAAAACTGAAAGAAAGGGAAGACTGTGGCAGAAACAGATTTGAAGGGAAGGATCTAGAGTTATATTCCAACGTGCTGAATGTAGGATACTTTTTAGAGACAGAGATGCCAACTTACTTTGATCAAAAATTATTGTGTATAGCAACATCCTAACAGGTGTTATAGGTGTGTGTTTGCATTTGTGTATAAATATTTGGGCACATCTAATTCAAAATATACTTTTGTCAAAAAGATGGATGGGTGTAGGAATCCCAGATTACATCTGAAGATTAGGGGACACCATTTTGAAGTGCTGAAAATAGTTTAAAATTAATGTTTTATTACTAGCATTGCTTTAATGGTTTGTAGAGAAGAGTTTTGATGTATTTTATTATTCTCAGTGTTTCTAGTTCTGTTTTCAGATTCATTTCACTAGTTGAAGCAAAGTTTTTATGTGAACACTTTATTGGGTAATATGATATCCTAATATGTGATCCAGAAAGTATAGTAAAAAGCAGAAAGGAAGTACCAAACACTTCCCCTTACTTTATTGGTTCAAAGATCCTGAATAAAATGCTCACAAAAAAGAAGGAGAATATAAAGAAAAAGAAGGAAAAAAATGAATGAAAGGGGGGAGAAAGTTCCTTGAAAAGAGGTTACAAGAATCCGTATTATGCGGAAATAGTTTCAGCTTCAAGATTACGTTACCCACTGCTCTTCCCAGAACTTTACCTCCCCCAACTTTAAACCTGAGTTATTAACCATTGAAGAAAGTTTCTCCTCTCTGCTCTCATTCTTAATGCCATCATCTTTTAAGCTTTTATTTCCTCTTAGTTTCCTAGGACCTCTCAGTCTCTACCCATGCCAACAAATCTCTCCTTTCTGGACCATTCTTGAATATTCATCATACATGTTATCATTTCAAGGACTCTGAACAGTCTTCCAAGAAAAAAAAAGAAACCAGTTTTATGTTCTTTTACCCAGTTTATCAGTCAAAGCCCTGGCAAGAAACATATGGCACATTCAAACTTGTAACTTGAGAAAACTTTAATAAGAGGACTCTTTTACAACAGGATGGGCAGAGTTTCAGGCAGGCATCAAGGATTGTGCAGTACTCTGTTACCACCCCTGGGCCTGGAAGGACGAATGGAAGGAGTAGTTATTAGAACCTGAAGGGCGTGTGTGCTCAGTCATTAAGTCATGTCCAACTCTTTGCAGCCTCATGGATTTTAGCCTGCCAGGCTCCTCTGTCCATGGAATTTTCCAGGCAAGAACACTGGAGTGGGTTGCCATTTCCTCCTCCAGAGGATATCCCGAACCAGAGATGGAACCCGCATCTCCTGAATCCTGTATTGGCAGGCCGATTCTTTACCACTGAGCCACCTGGGAAGCCCAGAACCTGGAGAGAATCAACCAACTAGTCCCTTAGAAAGCCAGAGCCAACCGATTGCAACTTGGCAGTGAATGAGCAGTAGAATAAACACCTAGAAATCTCCTGCCTGTTTCTCTAATCGATTAAAATCAATCAGAACCAGAGGGCCAGAGATCCCCTTCATGCAGTCCTTTCGTTTCAGCACAGAGTAGGACAGAACAGTGGGAAATAGCTGGAAGGGCCACAGGGAAAGCAGTCCAGCACACATTAGGTTTCCCAAATGTTTATCTCATTGAAGCTCACTTTTGGTCTGTTTGTATGTTTGCTTTGTTGTGATTTGATTTGACACCTACGAACTGTCTCCATTGATACTATTCTGTGTAGCACAACTTAGAATATTTATCTAAGCAGTGGTCATAAAATGGAGGCCAATGTGCTCGTAGGCAAGCACAATGCTTTTTAAAAAGCAGTTTTGCTTTTTAAATATTAAGCCTGAATATCTTTGGGTGACACATAAGCACCCCAAATTTGATGGCAACCCACCACTTTCTGATATGTTCATGCTTTAGGGCAACCTATTTATGTTATTTTCTTGCCATAAAGACATTTGAGTTGGCCGTTTCTCTGGATTCTGCCTCTCCCCCTCCCTCTGTCTCAATCTCTTATTAAAACTTACCTGTTCTGGGTCGTGTTTTCATTGGACCCAGTTTTCCTCTAGAGAATGTAGTAAATCTGTTGTTATTAAAATGACTATTGATGATTTAACATGTCATTTTCCTTGAGTAACAGATTTGAATTTTTAAAGCTGTTTTATTCCATATCCCTCCTCCAAAGTTTCAAACAATGTGACATCTTTGCTTTTCAAAATGCACAAAATCCGTGTTTTTCTAAGTGTAAAACTTGCCCTAATCATTTTTAATCATCAGAAAAGCAAGAGAGTTCCAGAAAAATATCTGCTTTATTGACTATGCCAAAGCCTTTGAATGTGTAAGCAAAGTCATTTCAGTCGTGTCCGACTCTGTGCGACCCCATAGACGGCAGCCCACCAGGCTCCCCCGTCCCTGGGATTCTCCAGGCAAGAACACTGGAGTGGGTTGCCATTTCCTTCTCCAGTGCATGAAGGTGAAAAGTGAAAGGGAAGTCGCTCAGTCATGTCCTACCCTCAGTGACCCCATGGACTGCAGCCTTCCAGGCTCCTCCATCCATAGGATTTTCCAGGCAAGAGTACTGGAGTGGGGTGCCATTGCCTTCTCCGTGGATCACCACAAACTGTGGAAAATCCATCAAGAGATGGGAATATTGGACCACCTGACCTGCCTCTTGAGAAATGTGTATGCAGGTCAGGAAGCAACAATTAGAAATGGACATGGAACAACAGACTGGTTCCAAATTGGAAAAGGAGTACGTCAAGGCTGTATATTGTCACCCTGCTTATTTAACTTATATGCAGAGTACATCATGAGAAATGCTAGGCTAGATGAAGCACAAGCTGGAATCAAGATTGCTGGGAGAAATGTCAATAACCTCACATATGCAGATGACACCAGCCTTATGGCAGAAAGTGAAGAAGAACTAAAGAGCCTCTTGTTGAAAGTGAAAGAGAAGAGTGAAAAAGTTGGCTTAAAACTCAGCATTCAGAAATCTAAGATCATGGCATCTGGTCCCATCACTCCATGGCAAATATATGGGAAAACAATGGAAACAGTGACAGACATTTTTTGGGGGGGGCTCCAAAATCACTGCAGATGGTTACTGCAGCCATGAAATTAACAGACGCTTGCTCCTTGGGAGAAAAGCTATGACCAATCTAGACAACATTAAAAAACAGAGACATTACTTTGCCAACAAAGGTTTATCTAGTCAAATCTATGGTTTTTCCAGTAGTCATGTATGGATGTGAGAGTTGGACTATAAAGAAAGCTGAGCACTGAAGAATTGATGCTTTTGAACTGTGGTGCTAGAGAAGATTCTTGAGAGCCCCTTGGACAGCAAGGAGATCCAATGAGTCCATCCTAAAGGAGATCACACCTAAATATTCGTTGGAAGGACTGATGCTGAAACTCCAATACTTTGGCCACCTGATGCAAAGAACTGACTCATTGGAAAAGACCCTGATGCTGGGAAAGATTGAAGGTGGGAGGAGATGGGGACGACAGAGGATGAGATGATTGGATGGCATCACCAACTCAATGGACATGAGTTTGGGTAAACTCCGGGAGTTGGTGATGGACAGGGAGGCCTGGCATGCTGCAGTCGTGAAGACCATGGGGTCTCAAAGAGTCGGACATGACTGAGCAACTGAACTGAACTGAACTGAATCATTTCTAGTTGGTCAATACTGTGAGTTTCTACAACTTCTGTATTGCTTAATAAAGGGATTATGTTCATATTCCCAGAACACTACATGCTGAGTTCCCCTCAAATGCCAGTTCCCATGGATAAATGGCAGACTGAGCTCACAGGTGAAATCCCATTACAGAGACCTCCATGGAGACAGTATGTTTTCTTATAATACTCAAATGTTATTTTAGAGAGTAATTTTCTAAATAAGTTTAAGCACCATAATCATTCGAAAGAAATGTTCTTTCTATCCAAACTGAATGTAATCAATCTGCCTTCTAATGCACAGACCACAGCCCCTGTATTTTTCAGAATGTGGGTAACATAGAATGAATGAAATCCAATGCCTTTGCCATATTTCCTTTATCTTTTGCCAGAATCAGAGATGTCTACTGCTTTTATTCTTTCTGCTATAAAATATCTCTGTTTTTATTTTCTCCCTTTCCTTGTTCACTGTGGCTTTGAAATTGTTTCCTCCTTGACCAGTCAGTGTTTTTGTATTACTTCTTGTGCTCCGGTGAAGCATCAGGTGCTGATTTTTGCTTTTTTATTTACGCCTGAAGCCTGAAAAGGGGACTCTTTTACTGAATTAGTAATGAAAAATTATTTTTTATAATAAGGTCAACAAAGCATTATTACTCTAGGTCATTGGCCAAGGACTCAGAAACATTTTAATTATAGTATATTTTTCACAACAATAATGACATTTGGCCTGTGTTAAATTTCCCATTAGCTTCTCTGCCTGATTTTCATTAGGCGTACCCTGAATTCAGGGCTTAGATGTTAATTTTCATGGCAATTGAATGTTTTATTCAGATTACTAAGGCACATTGATTCTCTTTCCTGAAAAAGTTGTGTTGTTAAAGAATGGTGACTTTAAGGATGTTTTCAAAAGGATAGAAATGGTTTCAACTCCTCAAGAACTGTCAGATAGTATTCTTTATGTTTTATTTTGTTATTTATCCTCTAGAACATCAATTGCTAAGTTTCCCTAAAAATTTTTAGGGATGTTTAAAAAGGAATCTGCTCTGAGATACTTTAATATTCAAAAACTATTTCAACTAACATAGATTATACACTTATCTCACATATCAGAATTCCATTGTTAAAATTCCATGTTTCCTCTGGATAAATCAAGTTGATGTTTAAGTTATAGAGGCATTTGGTATTTAATGTTTTTAAAAACAGAAGAATTATGAAAAAAAAATAACAAGGCTCTTTGGTGATGGAAATTTGGAATTGACAGAAATCCAATTTCAACCAGTTCAGCCATATTTTGAAATAGGGGTAGTAATTTATTTGATTAGACATCTGAGTAATCTAGGGTTAACCCTGAATCATGGATGGCTGGATAAGAGGCTTAAGCACTATCCTCAGAGTTATATCTTTTTCTTTGTCCTTCCGAATGGCTTTTTCATCTGGTTGGTAAGAAGGCTTCTAGTTGTACCAGTCTTTTGTCTTAACAGCAGAGTATACCAGTGATACGTTGTCCGGTAGCCTTACCTGGCAAAAATATCCTCAGAATGAATCTAATTAGCTAAAATAACATCCCTGAACCAATTACATCCGCTTAGGGCTAGAGGTATACTTGTTTGACCTTTCAGGAACTTTGTGAATTCCTTTTCCACTGTACCTCATCCCACCCCACTTCCTGACCTTGAAGGGGAAAGTTGTAAGAACTGGTCTTGGTCAAAGAGTTGTGGTTCTGTTCCTGAACCACATGGAATGAATTTCTCATAAGACAGAGAGATTCTTTTGTTGAGAATTGAACCATGAGAAAGTCACTCAGCTTCCTTCTAACTCCAAGTCTTATGTGGAAATTGATGATAATAATTGTCTCTACCTATCTCAAAACTCAACAAATGTTACCCATTGTTACATTGAGATATTGTGACTCTTAAGTTGTTGTATCATTTTTAGACAAGTTATAGAGCCCTCAGTAAAATCTTGTTTTTTTACTATATTTTTAAATAAGGAGGATATATCTCTGAAGGTGAAATGGATGATTATTCATAAAACAATGTATAATTGCTAACAGTAAGAGCTTACCCTATGCAGCCTATTTTAAAAGATTCCCATGTATTAACTCATAAATATAGTGCTTACTAGCAAAGTTTCTAGTGCTTACTAGCTAACCCACATAAGTTGAGGGTTTACACTCCACAAATTTCAGGTCATGTGACCTAGGACATCTATTAACCTGTTTATGCCACAGTTTCCTGGTCTGTCCAACAGTAGTATTAATAGTGACTACTTCATATGCTTTACACCAAAGTAAGGCTTATCAGTGCTTGAAACATAATAAGCACTCAATTAATGTTATGAGAGGAAGAAGAGATTTTGTCATTTATTATTATCTTCATCATCACTGTGCATTATTACCTGCTAATAGAGTTGACCATAATTTATATTTAGGTTTTAATTATACCGTTTTACAAATTGGAGATTTCATTTTTATTTCAGACCATCTGATTAGCAGGGCAGTTCAAAGAAAGAGCAAAAATGGAAGGAATTTGTAGATTCAAAAGTAGCTTTGCTCAGAAGGGAACCAGAATGGATATGTGATGATCCTTGTGTATTGATGAAAATTATTTTACCTAAGCTATGAATTTTAAAAAGAAGAGTGGAGTTTCTGGTACAAAAATAAATACTGTTTTCTCAAACTTCTCAGATATTAAAGTAAAATTACATGATTTCAAAATATGTTGACCTTGTTTTTCCACATTATATAAACACTTCAATTTTAAATGTTTGTACTTAAAAAGGACAGGCTTCCCTAATGGCTCAGTGGTAAAGAATCCACCTGCCAAAGCAGGAGACACTGGTTCAATCCTAGGTCAGAAATATGCCCCAGAGAAGGAAATGGCAACCCACTCCCGTATTCTTGCTTGGGAAGTTTCATGGACAGAGGAGCCTGGCCGGCTACAGTCCTAGGGAACTATAAAAGAATCAGTCACGACTTAGCAACTAAACAACAACAATTTCTCAAGCATACTATATTGAGAACTGTACCTTCAAGGTTGTTTAAAAGAGCAACTCAGTAACATAATCTTACTTTATTATATGATGACATGACTCTCTAAAATTAGTTTTCAGTAGTGATTTACCTAAAGGTATATCAAACCGTTAAAAGAAAAAAGTCTTGACATTCATATTTTTAGAAAGATACAGGCTTTATGTTTATAAACATTTTGAGAGCTGTGAAAAGGTAATTGTTAATTTATTTCTGTTTACATGCTTGGACTTTAACAGTTATTTTGAAGTCAAAAACACAGTGGTTTTGAAAGTTTAATTTTCAGTAATTTTCTTTTCTTAAAAGACAAGTCATACAATTTCTCCATGCAGAAATGTTGTTGAGAATGATGTAAAAATTATAGCTTAGCAAAATCACTCCTCTCTACAAGAGGAGATTACAAATTTTGTTTGTGGAGAAAGACATTATTATGAGAATATCTGGATCTGATAGCAGTTTCATACTTTGGTTTGATTAAGGTGCTTGGATTAGATTATTCTTGCATCTACATACATATTTGTATGTTACATATATTCATTATACTCAAACCTTTTTTAAAAGTAGAGCCAAATTGTATGGATTAATAAATTTATTTTCTTGTATGTCTTGGGAACTGATAAGAATTCACAAAATGTAAATATTATTCCCTCCAAAAATAAAAAAAAATATAATAATAAGGTTGGGCACAAAGTAGTGAATAAAATTTACATTCTGATGATGGAGACTAAAAATAAGGCAATTTCAGACACTGTTGAGAGCTATCAAGAAAAGATAATAGAGTAACAGGAAAAGTATGACAAGGCAGAACTGGTGGTAGTGGTGGGTGGTAACTAGAGTAGAAGATGATCTGGTAGACCTTTCTGAGAAGATGGCCTTTTACCTAATACCTGAGTGCCAAGAAAGCAGTAGGGGGAGGAACATTCCCAGAAGAAGAAATATCAAATGTACACACTTTATGAATGAAGAGAGACCTAGATAAGAAGGGGAGAGTTGAAGTAAACAGGGCTGGTGACATGAGCATGGCTTTGTGATAGTGAGACATTTAGATTCATTATAAGTTTACCCAGAAGCCCCAGAAAGTTGCCTAGGTGTGAGGTGTGACTTGATTACTTGGTGTACTAGGTAAAAGATTTTGTCAATCATCTAGGACAGAGATCATCCAAATGCAGATCCTTCATTCCTTTCCTTCTCTTCCCTAGCTGCATTCTTTCTTCTAAAAACCCTTAACTCATTCCTTTTTTTTTTTTTTATTTAACAAATGTTTATGAAGCCAACACTGTGCCAGATGGTGTTCTTGATGCTCTGATATAAAGATGAATGATATGATTCTTTTCCTATCCTTAATGGATAGTCTGTGTTTGCTTGGGTAACCATTGGACTCAAAGGAATACCTAAATCTTCCTGGGGAAGACAGAGATGGCCTGAGCTGAAGTTTAAAGGATGAATAGAAGGTGACTAAGTAGGTGAGAGTATTAGAGAAAAAGGTATTTCAGGCAAAGAGGAGAGAGGGTTTAAAAAATAGGGGCATAAAAACTATGATACATTCATGTGCCTAGTCATTTCGGTAGTGTCTGATTCTCTCTGACCCCATGGATTGCAGTCAGCCATGCTCCTCTATCGGAGAAGGCAATGGCACCCCACTCCAGTACTTTTGCCTAGAAAATCCCATGGACGGAGGAGCCTGCTAGGCTGCAGTCCATGGGGTCGCTAGAGTCGGACATGACTGAGCAACTTCACTTTTACTTTTCACTTTCATGCATTGGAGAAGGAAATGGCAACCCACTCCAGTGTTCTTGCCTGGAGAATCCCAGGGACGGGGGAGCCTGGTGGGCTGCCGTCTCTGGGGTCGCACAGAGTCGGACACGACTGAAGCGACTTAGCAGCAGCAGCAGCATGCTCCTCTATCCATGGAATTCTCCAGGCAAGAATACCGGAGTGGATTGCCATGCCTTCTTCTAGGGGATCATCCTGACCTAGGAATCAAACCCACATCTCCTGTGTCTCCTGCATTGCAGGCAGATTCTTTACAGCTGAGCCACTGAGGAAGCCCCATATGTTTACTGATAGACAAGGAGTTCTGCAAGGCTATGGTGTGTGGTTGGAATGAGTGGAGACAAGGCTGAATGAGTAGTCAGAGGCCAGAATCTGAGAGCTCTGTTTGCAGTGCTAAGAAGTTAGGTTTTATCCTCAGTATCCAGGATACTGAGAGCCAACAAGACATCTGAGCAGGGTAGATACAACATCAACTTTCCTTGTTTTATATTTGAATGCGGTAGAGTTGATGAAGTTGAGCTGAAGGAAGCTATTAGAAGGTTATTGTGTAGTTGAAGTAGGATGCTAATTGCTTGGTTTGGAAGAGATAAAGTGATGAGGACAAGGAATTGAGGAGACTGTGAGGCTTGGTGCTTGACTGGATAGGGATGGCCAAGAGGGATGGAAGGAGAAGGTGGACCCTAAGATGACAGGTGGCACCACTGAAGAGGATAAAAAATTCAGAAGTGAATGGAATTGTTGGAAACAGTTTTGAATTCCAAAGTTAGGACTGGGAGGCATGGACAGCTCTGGATACACCCAGTTGTAGTTGAATGCAGGTATTAGAATTCTAGAGGATCTCAGAGCTAAAGATACACATTTTAAACTTGTCATGATATGAGTTCAGTCCCTCAGTCATGTCCAACTCTTTGCAACCCCATGGTCTGCAGCATGCCAGGCTTTGCTGTCTATCACCAACTCCCAGAGCTTACTCAAACTCATGTCCATAGAGTTAGTGATCCCATCCAACCATCTCATCCTCTGTTGTCCCCTTTACCTCTTGCCTTCCATCTTCCCCAGTATCAGGATCTTTTCCAATGAGTCATTTCTTTGTATCAGATGGCCAAAATATTGGAGTTTCAGCTTCAGCAACAGTCCCTCCAATGAATATTCAGGACTGATTTCCTTTAGGATGGACTGGTTGAATCTCCTTGCAGTCCAAAGGACTCTCAAGAGTCTTCTCCAACACCACAGGTCAAAAGCATCAATTTTTTAGCACTCAGCTTTCTTTATAGTCCAACTCTCACATCCATACATGACTACTAGGAAAACCATAGCCTTGACTAGATGGACCTTTGTTGGCAAAGTAATGTCTCTGCTTTTTAATATGCTGTCTAGGTTGATCATAGCTTTTCTCCCAAGGAGCAAGCGTCTTTTAATTTCATGGCTGCAGTAACCATCTGCAGTGATTTTGGAGCTCAAGAAAATAAAGTCTGTCACTGTTTCTACTGTTGCCCATCTATTTCCCATGAAGTGATGGGACCAGATGCCATGATCTTAGTTTTCTGAATGTTGAGTTTTAAGCCAGTTTTTTCCCTCTCCTCTTTCACTTTCAACAAGAGGCTCTTCAGTTCTTCTTCACTTTCTCCCATAAGGATGGTGTCATCTGCGTATCTGAGGTTATTGACATTTCTCCCAGCAATCTTAATTCTAGCTTGTGCTTCACCTAGCCTAGCATTTCTCATGATGTACTTTGCATCTAAGTTAAATAAGCAGGGTGACAAAATATAGTCTTGATGTACTCCTTTCCCGATTTGGAACCAGTCTCTTTCCATGTCCAGTTCTAATTGTTGCTTCCTGACCTGCATACAAATTTCTCACAAGGCAGATCAGGTGCTCTGGTATTCCCATCTCTTGAAGGATTTTCCACAGTTTGTGGTGATCCACACAGTCAAAGGCTTTGGCATAGTCAATAAAGCAGAAGTAGAGGTTTTTCTGGTATTCTCTTGCTTTTTTGATGATCCAGCAGATGTTTGCAATTTCATCTTTGGTTCCCCTGCCTTTTCTAAATCCAGCTTGAACATCTGTAAGTTCATGGTTCATGTACAGTTGAAGCCTGGCTTAGAAAATTCTCTGCATTACTTTGCCAGCTTGTGAGATGAGTGCAATTGTGCAGTAGTTTGACCATTCTTGGGCATTGCCTTTCTTTGGGATTGGAATGAAAACTGACTTTTTCCAGTCCTGTGGCCACTGCTGAGTTTTTCAAATTTGGTGGCATATTGAGTGCAGCACTTTGACAGCATCATCTTTTAGGATTTTAAATAAGTCAACTGGAATTCCATTACCTGCACTAGCTTTGTTCATAGTGATGCTTCCTAAGGTCCACTTGACTTCGCATTCCAGAATATCTGTCTCTAGGTGAGTGATCACACCACTGTGGTTATCTGGGTCATGAAGATCTTTCTTGTATAGTTTTTCTGTGTATTCTTGCCACCTCTTCTTAATATCTTCTACTTCTATTTGGTCCATACCATTTCTTTTATTGTGCCCTTCTTTGCATGAAATTTTCCCTAGGTATATCTAATTTTCTTGAAGAGATCTCTAGTCTTTCCCATTCTGTTGTTTTCCTCTATTTGTTTGCATTGATCACTTAGGAAAGCTTTCTTATCTCTCCTTGCTATTCTTTGGAACTCTGCATTCAAATGGGTATATCTTTCTTTTTCTCCTTTGCCTTTTCTTCTCCTTTTTTCAGCTATTTGTAAGGCCTCCTCAGACAACCATTTTGCCTTTTTGCATTTCTTTTTCTTGGGGATAGTTTTGATCACTGCCTCCTGTACAATGTCACGAATCTCCATCCATAGTTTTTCAGGCACTCTATCAGATCTAATCCCTTGAATCTATTTGTTACTTCCACTGTGTAATCGTAAGGGATTGAATTTAGGTCTTACCTGAATGGTCTAGTGGTTTTTCCTACTTTCTTCAATTTAAGTCTGAATTTGGCAATAAGGAGTTCATGATCTGAGCCACAGTCAGCTTACGGTCTTGTTTTTGCTAACTGTATAGAGCTTCTCCATCTTTGGCTACAAAGAATATAATCAGTTTGAGTTCAGTACTGATATGAGTTAGAAGCTCAAAATTGGTGTTTTTTTAGACCAGGGGTCCCCAGCCTCAGGGATCTAATGCCTGATGATATGAAGTAGAGCCTATGTTATAATAATAGAAATAAGTGAAAGTGCAGTCACTCCGTCGTGTCCGACTCTTTGCGACCCGTGGACTATAGCCCACCAAACTCCTCCGTCCATGGGATTCTCCAGGCAAGAGTACTGGAGTGGGGTGCCATTTCCTTCTCCAGTAGAAATAGAGTGCACAGTAAATGTGATGGGCTTGAATCATCCCCAAACCATCCCCCTGACCAGCCCCCCCCCCCACCATTATACCCCTCCACCCCACAGTCCATGGAAAAAGTGTCTTCCTCAAAACTCGTCCCTGGTACCAAAAAGGATGGGGACTTCTGTTTTAGACCACACAGATCTCTAAAATATGTTTTATTTAATTTGCACTGCTGTGTTTTACTCAAGCCAAAGTTTAAAATTCCACAGATTTCACATAATATTAAATAGCTGCAATATGCTGGATTAAGAAAGGGCTGCACCAGTAGAAACTAGAGTGCTGCTTTCTTTGTTTTTGCTGGAATACCCAACCAACTCACTTTACCTATATACGTTATATATGCTGAGTTCGAAACTAGGCGCATAGAGTGAAAGGGGAACAAGATCAAAGATCAAAATCTAAAAAGAAGGCTAGACACTGGAAGAGGACAATTCCAGGAAGGAGAATGAGAGGAAGCACTTTTTCTAAAGTTTCTGTTTCGTTCTTTACCTTCGAGTTTTTCTCCCTAGACTTATTTTTGTGTCTTTTGACTGACCTTGGGTAGCCTGCTCTCTCTGCACTGAGTAATCTATTTTGTTTCTGTTAGAAAAATTCTTCCTAAACACTGAATCCTCACCATCCACACTGTGCTCCATGGATTGTATTTCCACATGGGAATTTCTTCTCAGCACTTCTTGGGAAGTTTTTTCTAGTTACTGAAAAGAATTCATTTAAGGAACCTGGGGGAAGTATAATAGTTTTCCTGCAGTTATTAAAGCTTTAGAAATCAACATAGAAATCTCATTGGTTAGAAGACATCTGCTGTGGTCATATTGAAAGGAAGGGCAGGCAACAGTGACATAGAACTTTAGGTCAGATTTCTGTTTCTGGGGGTTGGGACCTGGCTACGTGGGAGATGGGCAGTCAGGATCCTTGTGATCTTTTCAGCATTTATTTAATCTCTGGTTCCCATAGGAGACTGAAAGCTCTGTGAAAGCAAAAATGGTATGTCTTACGTCTTGGTCCAATTAGCACCTTGCCTCTTGCAAGGTGCTAAATGTTGGTCTTTGAATAGCAGGTAGTGATGGTTTAAAATAGGAAAGATAACAGTTTTTTAGAGAGCAAGGCAGATAGATAATGAAATTACTTAAGAAATTTTTTAAACATGCCCAAAGTGAGTTTTCCAACTTTATTATTTCCATTGATTTAATTACCGTATAACCAATCATTTGAAAAGACCCTGATGTTAGGAAAGATTGAAGGCAGGAGGAGAAGGGGACAACAGAGGATGAGCTGGTTGGATGGCAGCACCAACTCAATAGACATGAGTTTGAGTTAACTCTGGGAGCTGGTGATGAACAGGGAGGCCTGGCTTGCTGCAGTCCATGGGGTCACAAAGAGTTAGACACAACTGAGCAACTCAGCTGAACTGAACTGGTAACCAATCAATGTGCTTTTAAGTGGCAGCACACATGCACATTCTTTTATGTTTTATGTTTTTCTGGTTAGAGAGAGAAATTCAATGTCATGCTCACCTTGTATTTAAAAACACTTCATAGGCTGTGTGGCTGCTTTAGGACCATTATTAGAAATTGACTCTAATTGCCTTTGTTCAGGTATTGCACAAAGGTGTAATTTTGGATGGATCTCCAGATGGAAATTAAACCATCTTAAGATTCAAAAATTCACCTTGTCAAAAATTTCTTGAGAGAGAAATTGCTTTGCCATTGCAAAATGTTTTATTGGAAGACACTTGTGATGGTTTTATTAAATATTTTGAAGTCTTTAGATTCTTCAGCACCACTACCTCTCTCATGTTTTACTTACCCTGTTTTTTGTAGAGTGTCAAAGCCAGGCCTGCTGGACTCCGTCCAGAAAAACTGTGATTCCCTATAGGACTTGAACTTATAGACTTCACTCTCCTTATTACTCTGTGACCTAACAGACTGATTCAGCCCTCGAGGGAGAGGGTGAAGATTAAGATATGACCGTTCACTCATTCAACTCCTGTTGTACAGTTACTATTCTGAATGTATCTTGTACTGTTCTTGGATATAGGCCTATAGTCACACACACACACAAACCAAATTCTTTATCCCCAGGGAACTTCTATTTTTGTGTGATGGTTGGAGGAAAAAAAAGGCTGATGATAAACAAGTAAGATACATGTAGGATTTTTGAGAGGCGCTATGGAAAAGAATGAAGTAGTGGGGGGAGCCAGTGATGCTGAAGTTTTGGTTGAAGGTTTGACTGGCCGCCATCATGAACTGGTAAGCCTCAGGATTCATCCAGCTTACAGACATGTTTTGTTCAGACTGCACACTCATTCAAAAATAAACCAAACCAGAAGTAGTTCCCAACATTTGGAAGCTTTGACATTTCACATACAAGTCCAAATTTCTGGCTTTTACTGAAAAATCAAAACATAAGGTGATGTTCCAGCACCAGCGACTTCCTTTAAAATAAAGCTAGTGTAAAATGTTGTTTTGTCGTGTCCGATTCTTTTGAGACCCCATCAGTTGTAGTCCACCAGGCTCCTCTGTCCATGAGATTTCCCAGGCAAGAATACTGGAATGGGCTACCATTTCCTTCACCAGGGGATCTTCCTGGCCCAGGGACAGAACCCGTGTCTCTTGCATTAGCAGGCGGATTCTTTACTACTGACCCTAGAATATGTCTAAGGAGAGCAACTGTAGTGCAGGAGTCAGGACTGCAAGGAGATCAGAGTAGTCAATCCTAAAGGAAATATTCATTGGAAGGACTGATGTTGAAGCTGAAGCTCTAACACTTTGGCCACCTGATGCAAAGAACTGATTCATTGAAATAGACCCTGGGAAATAGATACTGGGAAAGATTGAAGGCATAGGAAAAGGAGACGACAGAGGATGAGACGGCTGGATGGCATCACCGACTTGACAGACATGAGTTTGAGTAAACTCTGGGAGTTGGTGATGGACAGGGAGGCCTGGTGTGCTGCCATCCATGGGGTCACAAAGAGTCAGACACGACTGGGTGACTGAACTGAACTGTACTTTCTTTATATTTGATAAGGCTGAAATTTCAGATCTGACTCAAGATCTAGAGTAATTACAGATTTGTAGGGGGACCTTCTTTTTTTAAATTTTTTTAAAACGTTTTATTTTGTTTTGAAGTATAGCTGATTAACAGACAATGTTGTGGTAGTTTCAAGTAAACAGCAAAGGAACTCAACCATACATATACATATATCCATTCTTCCCCACTCTCCAACTCCCCCCGTCCAGGTTGCCACATAACGTTCAGCAGGGCTCTATGTGCTATACCATAGGGACCTTCTTAATAGATCTTGCTCAAAGTGTAAAGGACAGTAGTGTGTTTAACACATCCCACTCTTGTACCTACTCGACCATTTCGTTAGTGCTGGCCCTGGCCTAGTGAGCATTTCCAGCAGATGTTCCAGTCCTTCTGCCTCATCACATTGCCTGCTTTGTTCCTGATTGCCTTGACTTCCTCACAAACCCTAAGAATAAGAGGGCTGGGACTTCCCTGGCAGTCCAGTGGTTAAGAGTTTGCCTTCCAGTGCAGGGGGTTTGGGTTCCATCCCTGGCTGGGAAGCTAAAATTCCACATGCCTCACGGCCAATAAAACATAAAACAGAATCTATATTGTAACACATTTAATAAAGACTTTAAAAATGGTCACCATCCAAAAAAAAAAAAATCTAAAAAAAAATAAAAGGGCCTCAAAAACTGCATTTTGCTGAGTAAAACCCAAGATAAAAAATGAAAGCTAGTCATCTTTTCCACTTTCCTCTTCTAATTCCTTTTTTAAAAAATTCCACTTGAGTCATCAATTGTAGAAGATAAAACAGTACAAGTGTTGTGTCTGTGTGCGTGTGTGTTTGTGTGTCCATCTCAGGGAGGTGAATACTTGTCACCGCTTAAGTGGTGGTGTTTGACTTCAAAGGACAAAAAGTCATCCATTACCTGTATATTAACAGTGATGAAACTTAGCAACAATAAATATTTAGCCGTGCATGAATCCTTCTTTACCTCATTTACAGACTGATTGGAAGGTTTTCACAGCTCATGGGACTGAAACTTGGCATCTACTCTGCTAGCCTAAGTTCATTTTTTATCTTCTTCTTCCTTTTCACAAGTTGTTTCTTAGTTACAGAACATCAAACATAAGTTGGATGTAGTTTCAAGCTTTTAGGGGGCCAATTTTGGATTTTAAAATCTCTTATTAAATAACAGCCTCCAGAGAGGGATATTTATTATAAAACAATATCTTTAAAATTCATATTATTTTCAATCTGTTTGATCCGTGGATACCATGCTTGTCAACATTATGAACTAATGAAAGAATCTGATTTCAGAGGAAGCCAAACAAGAAAGGGGGAGTGAATGGCATTATTAACATTGGGATGAGGGCTGGCATCCTGTCCCTCGGGGGGCATCTCAGAACAGGGATTGGGGTATTGGTCCCAGAACGGCTGAGCTCAATGCAGTGCCTATGGGCAGGAGTCAGGACTAGCAATCCAAAAAGGCTGTGTCAGCCCTATGGTCTAGGCCAGCTCACATCTCCAGAGATCTTCAGCCTTCTAGTTACACAAGGCAAAATCTCACAGCCAACTCCTTTTTGACCCTCCATCCACACCTCCTTAGCATTTCATGAGTAAGCTGTGATTTATCTAAGAATATGAATGTTAGTAAGACTTTATCCCTCTTAGGAGCTCTGCTGCTTATTAGCTGCGTGACTTTGGTTTCACCTACTTAATGTCTCTGGGCTCCTGTTACTTCTTCTGTAGCGTGAGGGCAGACTCCGTGATCTGAGGTGCCTTCCAGCCCTGACATTCGGGTAGGCTGCAGAAGTCAGTGAGAAAACAAGATTCCCTTTGTAGTTTTCTGTTAATAGTCTATTTACTAGAACATAAGCAAAAAACCTCCTCTATGCTGGGGCTTCAGGTTATGGAGCTTCCTTTCCATTTCTTCTAAGGACCTGAGCCTGGGCATGGAGATTTTGTTTCAGCATCATTTTTTTTTTTTTGGTAGAGTAGCTAGAGTTCAGCTGTAGCTGAAGTGGTTTTGTTTCTTTCAGAAGTTCCTTGATGCAAAATGAAATGGCCTTGATGTTGTTGCACATGCTGAAGGGCAGAAAGCTTATGAACCCTTCACCCAGCCTGGGCTCTGTGAGGTCCAGAAGAAACACTTCTGGTGAACTTGGCTTTTCATTTCCATGATGCACAGCTGCTGTGCTGGAAAGAGGAGCCTGGGGTTGGAGGCAAAGCCCTAGGTTTAAGTCTTGGCTCTGCCACTCTGAACATCAGAGTCTTCATTCTGAAAATGAAGATGGAAACACCACCAGGTTACAGTGTTGTTTTCTTTTCTACTTTTATTATCTATTTCATTTCTTCTCTAAGGTAAGATCATGACCCACTAAGTTGATTTCATGACCCAATCACTGGTCTTGAAAACCCTGACATAGCTCATACTTGATCATTTTCTTTTTCCTTCAGAATACCAGAATTTGAACATGAAATGTGTCTGTGCAGCATGTCTGCACAACCAGGATCACCTCCCCTGTGCATGAGCCCATGTTTTTACTCCTTTGAGATAAAGGAAAAAAATACAAGCTTTACAGACAAAGAATCAGGGATGCTTTGGGCTGGGAGACTTAGGAGCTGTTTGGCTTTGAGTGAGTTTCCTAACCATTCTGTATCTCCGTTTCCTCTTTTTTAAAACCTGGGATAATATCTATCTCAGAAGATTAAATAAAAGTCCTTAACAGGAAATAAGCACAAATCAAGCACTCACTTAAATGGTGGCTATCATTATCTACTTTGCCACCCAGCTTTTGCTCTTCCATTCAGGGTGCTCCTTCCAGCCGTTCTCAGCTTTGTGTGCTTGAACTCTGTACCAGTGTGATCATCTCCTTGCTGGCCTTCTAGTTCTGCCACCAGACCCATTCATCTTGCATAACAAGACCAGACTCGGTTCCCATAAACCACCGTGTTTCATGACCTCACATTCCTGGTTTTATCCTGTTACCATTTTCTGATTTCTATATAAGTCCTGTAATCCAGACTCTTGAACCTAATGTTTCCTACCCCTCTCAGTGATGTGAGCATGACATTCATTCCTTCAATGAGTCCACGGTCCTGAGTCTCCTAGGTGCTGGCGGGGCTCAGATTCTGAAAACTGAGCAATGAACATGTGTCACTCATCCGTTTGGAGCTGTGAGGCCATATGCAGTCAACAAGTAAATATTTAACGGGAGGTTGTAAACCAGTTGCCTCAGTGGTAAAGAATCCCCCTGCCAGTAGAGGAGAGGCAGGAGACACAGGTTGAATCCTTGGGTCAGAAAGATCCCCAGGAGGAGGAAATGGGAAGCCACTCTAGCCTGAAAAATAAAATCCCACAGATAGGGGAGCCTGGTGGGCAAAAGACTCAAGACATGACTGAGCATGCTCGCACGCACGTAGGATGTAAAACTGTGTATAATTTTGAGTGATTATAACTGATACCAAAGAAGAGAACACAATGTAAGCATAAAAATTGACCCTCTTTCACCTGCTTCAGATTTCTGCTCTAACTCCAGTGATGTTGCATCGACATTTATGGCCACGCCCTCCACCCAGATAACCCCTTGCTTTTGCCCTTCAGTAGTCATGTATGGATGTGAGAGTTAGACTATAAAGAAAGCTGAGCGCCAAAGAATTGAGGCTTTTGAACTGTGGTGTTGGAGAAGACTCTTGAGAGTCCCTTGGACTGCAAGGAGATCTAACAGTCCATTCTAAAGGAGATCAGTCCTGGGTGTTCATTGGAAGGACTGATGTTGAAACTGAAACTCCAAAACTATTGGCCACCTGATGCGAAGAGCTGACTCATTGGAAAAGACCCTGATGTTGGGAAAGATTGAAGGCAGGAGGAAAAGGGGATGACAGAGGATGAGATGGTTAGATGGTATCACCAACTCAATGGACATGAGTTTGGGTAAACTCTGGGAGTTGGTGATGGACAGTGAGGCCTAGCGTGCTGCGGTACATGGGGTCGCAGAGAGTCAGATACGACTAAGCGACTGAACTGAACTGAACTGAACTTCGCCCTTCAGGGGCTGCCCGTTCTTTACAGCTCTGTTCAATCCTTCCCACTCTGGCAAAATTGTCACAGTCACCTTGACCTCTTCAAATGGCATTTTTTTCTGAACTACTTTATCCTGCTTTGTATTACTAGATCTCTTTTTATGTATATTTTTTTACCTCATTAACTAGATTATGAGCAGAAACAACCTGTTCTGTTTTGCAACTCTATGGTCCTACTAAGATATCTCTTACATGGTAATGATCAGGAAGATGCAAAGTTATTGGAAAGAGTATGAGGAAATGGGTGTTTCCATACCTGGTCGTTAAGTTATTGTTACAACTGTAAGGTGACTGGGCGCTTTTTGTCAAAATGTATAATATGCATGCTCTATCTCCTTTATAGTTATCTTTTCTAAAGAAATACTATCATAACATCAAGGTGAATATACAAGGATGATTGTATACTACAATACTATAAAATACTTTTACAAAAATAGTATAAAATAATATTACAATATTATCAGATCGGATCAGTCACTCAGTTGTGTCCGACTCTTTGTGACCCCATGAATCGCAGCACGCCAGGCCTCCCTGTCCATCACCAACTCCCAGAGTTCACTCAAACTCACGTCCATCTAGTCGGTGATGCCATCCAGCCATCTCATCCTCTGTCGTCCCCTTCTCCTCCTGCCCCCAATCCCTCCCAGCATCAGAGTCTTTTCCAATGAGTCAACTCTTCGCATGAGGTGGCCAAAGTACTGGAGTTTCAGCTTTAGCATCATTCCTTCCCAAGAAATCCCAGGGCTGATCTCCTTCAGAATGGACTGGTTGGATCTCCTTGCAGTCCAAGGGACTCTCAAGAGTCTTCTCCAACACCACAGTTCAAAAGCATCAATTCTTTGGCACTCAGCCTTCTTCACAGTCCAACTCTCACATCCATACATGACCACAGGAAAAACCATAGCCTTGACTAGACAGACCTTTGTTGGCAAAGTAATGTCTCTGCTTTTGAATAGGCTATCTAGGTTGGTCATAACTTTCCTTCCAAGGAGTAAGCGTCTTTTAATTTCATGGCTGCCGTCACCATCGGCAGTGATTTTGGATCCCAGAAAAATAAAGTCTGGCACGGTTTCCACTGTTTCCTCATCTATTTCCCATGAAGTGATGGGACCAGATGCCATGATCTTCGTTTTCTGAATGTTGAGCTTTAAGCCAACTTTTTCACTCTCCACTTTCATTTTCTTCAAGAGGCTTTTTAGTTCCTCTTCACTTCCTGCCATAAGGGTGGTGTCATCTGCATATCTGAGGTTATTGATATTTCTCCCGGCACTCTTGATTCCAGCTTGTGTTTCTTCCAGTCCAGCGTTTCTCATGATGTACTCTGCATAGAAGTTAAATAAGCAGGGTGACAATATACAGACTTGACGTACTCCTTTTCCTATTTGGAACCAGTCTGTTGTTCCATGTCCAGTTCTAACTGTTGCTTCCTGACCTGCATACAAATTTCTCAAGAGGCAGATCAGGTGGTCTGGTATTCCCATCTCTTGAAGAATTTTCCACAGTTTATTGTGATCCACACAGTCAAAGGCTTTGGCATAGCCAATAAAGCAGAAATAGATGTTTTTCTGGAACTCTCTTGCTTTTTCCATGATCCATTGGATGTTGGCAATTTGATCTTTGGTAAATCTGCCTTTTCTAAAACAAACTTGAACATCAGGAAGTTCACAATTCACATATTGCTGAAGCCTGGCTTGGAGAATTTTGAGCATTACTTTACTAGCATATGAGATGAGTGCAATTGTGCGGTAGTTTGAGCGTTCTTTGGCATTGCCTTTCTTTGGGATTGGAATGAAAACTGAGCTTTTCCAGTCCTGTGGCCACTGCTGAGTTTTCCAAATTTGCTGGCATATTGAGTGCAGCACTTTGACAGCATCATCTTTCAGGATTTGAAATAGCTCAACTGGAATTCCATCACCTCCACTAGCTTTGTTCGTAGTGATGCTTTCTAAGGCCCACTTGACTTCACATTCTAGGATGTCTGGCTCTAGGTGAGTGATCACACCATTGTGATTATCTGGGTTGTGAAGATCTTTTTTGTACAGTTCTTCTGTGTATTCTTGCCATCTCTTCTTAATATCTTCTGCTTCTGTTAGGTCCATACCATTTCTGTCCTTTATCGAGCCCATCTTTGCATAAAATGCTCCTTTGATATCTCTGATTTTCTTGAAGAGATCTCTAGTCTTTCCCATTCTGTTGTTTTTGTCTATTTCTTTGCATTGATTGCTGAAGAAGGCTTTCTTATCTCTTCTTGCTATTCTTTGGACCTCTGCATTCAGATGTTTATCTTTCCTTTTCTGCTTTGCTTTTCACTCTCTTCTTTTCACAGTTATTTGTAAGGCCTCCCCAGACAGCCATTTTGCTTTTTTGCATTTCTTTTCCATGGGGATGGTCTTGATCCCTGTCTCCTGTACAATGTCACAAACCTCATTCCATAGTTCATCAGGCACTCTATCTATCTGATCTAGGCCCTTAAATCTATTTCTCACTTCCACTGTGTAATCATAAGGGATTTGATTTAGGTCATACCTGAATGGTCTAGTGGTTTTCCCTACTTTCTTCAATTTAAGTCTGAATTTGGCAATAAGGAGCTCATGGTCTGAGCCACAGTCAGCTCCTGGTCTTGCTTTTGCTGACTGTATAGCGCTTCTCCATCTTTGGCTGCAAAGAATATAATCAATCTGATTTCGGTGTTGACCATCTGGTGATGTCCATGTATAGAGTCTTCTCTTGTGTTGTTGGAAGAGGGTGTTTGTTATGACCAGTGCATTTTCTTGGCAAAACTCTATTAGTCTTTGCCCTGCCTCATTCTGTATTCCACGGCCAAATAGTATTACAATACTATAAAACACTACAAAATTTTTTGTAATATTTTATAAACAAAGTAAATGCATTAGTATAGATGATGTTACATATATCCAGTGGAATAACTATGCAGTTGTTAAAAAGAATGAAATAGGTTCATATTTACTCATCAGAAAGATGCTTTTGATATATTATTATATATTTTTTTAATCTGAAGGACAATTTCGAAACAATGAAGACAAAATAAATTGTGTGTATGTGTGTGGGTTCTACACTGATTAAAAGGAAAATGAACCAATTTCACTAGTACAGCTGACTGCTGACCAAAAATGAGATGTAAGTCTATTTTGAGAAACATGAATAGATTTCTATGAGAGTTAAGTAAACTGTCAAGCCTCAGTTACTATCATTTAAAACAAGAATGAAGAAAAATTAAATTAAAAATATTAATTGCCCTTCTTGTCTCAAATTTGAAGTTATATGCTTTGTAATTCTGTCATCATTACTAACTTTTAACCCGTTGAATCATAAAGGCTTGCTCTCTCAACTGTTTCAATACTCTTCATATCATTCCCACTACCTAGTAGTGGGATACTCTGCCAACATTTGCTTCGTATATGAAGAGAACTCATTACCTATGAAAGTGGCTGATTTATTTCTGGACAACTCTGACTATTAGAATTTATTTTTCTAATTTATTTTTCCCTGGAACCAAAATCTCTCTTCTTATAGCTTCCTCAATGTTCTGTTTCCCTTTGGGGACATATAGAACATTTTTCTCTCAACAGCCTATCTAAAACTGTAGACGGTTGTTCTTGTTCTAATAATTTACCTTGTCCCCTACATATAGTTAATGTTTAAAAGATCTCTTAGTAGCTTTGTCTTGTCGTCAGAGGAAAAAAAAAAAAAGACAGTGAAATTAGTCAGTACTAATGTTGATTACAACTTAATTCCAAATCTAGACATTATTGGTAGTGTTGGATAAGACAGTATATACATTTGTGGTTCTCTGTAAACATTCTAAAATTTGGGGTTTCTAGAAGAGAGAATTTTTTTATACATATGCCTTCCTTCTCTCCCACATTCACATTACCCATCATATAGTTAAGTATATTATGTGCCCACTGTACTAGAAAAAGGTCAGTTTTCATTCCAGTCACAAAGAAAGGCAATGCCAAAGAATGCTCAAACTACCACACAAATGCGCTCATCTCACACGCTAGTAAAGTAATGCTCAAAATTCTCCAAGCCAGACTTCGACAATACATGATCTGTGAACTTCCAGATGTTCAAGCTGGTTTTAGAAAAGGCAGAGGAACCAGAGATCAAATTGCCAACATCCGTTAGATTATCGAAAAAGCAAGAGAGTTCCAAAAAAACATCTATTTCTGCTTTATTGACTATGCCAAAGCCTTTGACTGTGTGGATCACAACAAACTGTGGAAAGTTCTGAAAGAGATGGGAATACCAGACCACCTGAGCTGCCTCTTGAGAAGCCTCTATGCAGGTCAGGAAGCAACAGTTAGAACTGGACATGGAATAACACTGGTTCCAAATTGGGAAAGGAGTACATCAGGGCTGTATATTGTCACCGTGCTTATTTAACTTATATGCAGAGTACATCATGAGAAACACTGGGCTGGATGAAGCACAAGTGGGAATCAAGACTGCCAGGAGAAATATCAATAACCTCAGATATGCAGATGACACCACCCTTATGGCAGAAATTGAAGAAGAACTAAAGAGCCTCTTGATGAAAGTGAAAGAGGAGAGTGAAAAAGTTGGCTTAAAATTCAACATTCAGAAAACGAAGATCATGGCATCCGGTCCCACCACTTCATGGCATATAGATGGGGAGTGGAAACAGTGACAGACTTTATTTTCTTGAGCTCCAAAATCACTGCAAACGGTGACTGCAGCCATGAAATTAAAAGATGTTTGCTCCTTGAAGGGAAAGTTATGACCAACCTAGATAGCATATTAAAAAGCAGAGACATTACTTTGCCAACAAAGGTCCACCTAGTCCAGGCTATGGTTTTTCCAGTAGTCATGTATGGATATGAGAGTTGGACTGTGAAGAAACCTAAGCACTGAAGAATTGATGCTTTACAACTGTGGTGTTGGAGAAGACTCTTAAGAGTCCCTTGGACTGCAAGGAGATCCAACCAGTCCATCCTAAAGGAAATTAGTCCTGAATATTCATTGGAAGGACTGATGCTGAAGCTGAAACTCCAATACTTTGGCCACCTGATGGGAGGAACTGACTCATTGGAAAAGACCCAGATGCTGGGAAAGATTGAAGGCGGGAGGAGAAAGGGACGACAGAGGATCAGATTGTTGGATAGCATCACTGACTCAATGGACATGAGTTTGAGTATATTCCTGGAGTTGGTGATGGACAGGGAGGCCTGTTGTGCTGCAGTCCATGGGGTCACAAAGTGTTGGACATGAATGAGCGACTGAACTGAACTGTCCTTATTAAATAGATGGCTTAATTAATTATATTCACCAATGTATACAACAGATTTCTCTTGATATACTAAATGTAAGATTTGTCTTAAGTATTTCAAATCTGAGGAATATTGATCTCTGATATTTTGCCATGAGACATTATTAGGCTGCTGATATTCTATGTGAATCTCTTCTGGATGAGAACTTCACAATGTTACTTTAGCTATTAAAGTAGAGCTTTTGGACAAGGAATTGTTAATAAATAGATTTTTATATATTATGTCTGTTAATCTTAGAAAGTGAAACTTAAAAACTCAGAGAATTTCTACTGAGTATCTTTGCAAAGTTTTTAAATGTTTTTATATTAATACTAAGTTTGGATTTAACTCACTGAAAGTTAATGTCCTTTTAGTAGATGGTACTCATTATTCTATTTATTATATATATATATATTTACCTTTTACTTACATATTTTTTGTGGTCATTGCATCTTATTGATAATAATGAAAATAAAATATATTGCTTGAAAGGATAATTGTCCGTAGTCATGCATCAGCATCTTCAATTTTTATCCTGTTTTTTAGCTATTTACCACAATATTGACAGGCATTTGATTGCATGGCCTAGTTCTAATTATAGATATAGACTACTTCATGTGGAGCTAGATATTTCTAAGAGACTAAATAAAAGATGTAATGCTGTGAACAAAGGAAACAACAGCCTGTTTTTACTGTAAATTGACTGTTGTCATAAACAATAATTATCAACACAGTGTTGGTATCATGATACTGTTTTGACCCTCATCATTCAAACTATGTCTCTTTATATTTTACTGTGATTTTTTTGAGCAGGGTGGGGGAACTCAACAGCTGTCAATCTAATCATTATATTCAGTCTACATTACCAAGCAAAATATATTTACAGCTAGATCTACACTGTTTTTACAAGTTTATTAAAAACATGTGTTGCCCAGTGCCAGGAATAGCTACAAAAAATGTTAACACCAGTAGGCAAACTGTCTCTTCACTTTCTTCTGAAGATATAGCTGCCCCATCACTTTAACTATGAGTTGAAAAGTAGATGTTGCATTGTAAAAATGTATATTGCAAATAAGAATCTGTGTGTGTGTGTGTGTGTGTGTGTGGTGGGGAGGGATGTGCTGAAGGAGGCAGGGAACCAGGCGAACCAGAACCATAACACTTGTACCATTGATCTGAGATCACAGGCCAGCCACTAATAAAATCAAGATGAATCATGGGGCTTTTTGGTACCTCAGTTTATTTTAAAGGAGCATGTCATTACAGTGATATATTTTAAGCTGCATGTATTTTCTTTGTAGAATTTTAATACTTTTCTGTAACTCATTGGAGTACTTTATTTCTGCAATTCTTGGGTTACTGACCCTGCCCACACCTCCACCACTCTTGAATAGTCTGGAGACATCACAGGACTCTTTCTACCTTGTTTGCCACTGGACTTAGCATAGAGGATGAGCTCAAGAGACACTTAAGTGACCGAATATTTGAAAGACAAACGAAGGCCCATTTTCTCCATTTGGCATGTAATCCTCCCGAGCTACTCCGTCCCACATTGTTCCTTCCCATCTCTGAATTCCTATAGCCCATATGTATTAATCACTCAGTTCATCACTTGGCTGTATAATGTATTATGTTACTCCCAAGCTGTTTTGAGGTATGCACACCTAGCTCCATGTTAGTTTATTGACTCCCCAGGGCCTTTGTATTATTTCTTTTCAGCAACTAATCTCGGGAGGCATCCACTGGGCATTTAGTACATACTTTGTGTCTTCACTGTGTTAAAATAGATTTCAAACTACTGTGAGAAATAGCATTCTATCATCTGGTTGAAACATCCACTTATTTCATTCTTTAAAGACTCAGTGAACTTCCCAAGAATTAATCCAATGGCATAGAATGATTTGGTATTTCCCTTAATAGTGAAGAAAGAACTTACCACAAGTTAAAATTGTTTTGTGCTGTTGAGTGATGGATGATAGATTGGTTTTTCCATCTCTTGATGCCGTATCAGGTAAAGTTCAAGAATGAGAAATATATTTTCAAAATGAAAAGCACATGTCAATTTCCTTGTAATGGTCTCTTTCTAATAATAGCAATAAACACTGAAAGGGTGCTACCATAAAATGTTACTAAATAGCAACAAATACCCACTTGCATGGGTTGCTGTCATTATTAATTTACAAAGCATGTACTGGTCTAACTGTTTGTTTTCCCATCTGACAATGTATATTCATTTAGGCTGATATTGAGATAATACAGTGTTATCTGCAGAAGGAATCCTGACATGTCTTGTCATTAAAATCCTTTAGGTTTCCCAAGGACTGCAATTTTCAGTTAAGCGGTTATTTTTTTCTTTTCTTTTTGTCTTATTAGTTTTACACTATGCTTTGAGTAAAAGGATTAAGTACTTCATTGTCTCTCCACCAAAAAAGGTAGTTTGAGACAAATAAGCAAATTGCTTCACAAATAGAGAACAAAAAATCTTCATCTGACTATCTGGAGGGACAGAAAGCCCCTAGCATTTAGTGACTGCTATAGGATGCATAAGTCAGGTGATCCAGGACTCCACACAGTTTCCTGAACATCATGCCTTTTCCATAATTTTCTTAATCTTTATAATGAAATACTTATCAAATATTTGACCCCCCCCCCCCAAAATCAAGCTGGAAGTTTACACATGTCGTAGAATATTGTTAGGAAGAAAAAGAGATGACAATGATACTAGTTGTCAGAAAACGACTCTAGCTCATGTGAAATAGAACCCAGTGGCATTTTAGAAATCTTCAAATCATGTAAATTCTATCTACATTTGTAAGATCCTGTAGCCTTGCATGATGATTTCATCATGAATCAGAAAAGCAAACTGAAATAAATACTGATATGAATATTGTGGGTGACTTATAACTTGGCATAAAAAATGATAGACTTTATCAGCATATTACATAAGCACTGCCTTTGCTTCCTGATTCTGTGCAGTCTCCTGACTGTCTTTGGATGGAGCTTTCAGGATGGCTCTCTTGTCCAGTTATGGCAGAAGACCCTGTGTATTAACTGTTTTCCAGGAATATTTAATGAGAGTTAAATGGGCAACCTTCTAAGGAAACCCCTTTTTCTTTAGTCTTTTCTGCTTACTTTTCTGTATTATGTGATTTTATCAGGTTTTAAAATAAATCAAGCTCATTTACCTCAAAATTGAACAGTCATTCATGTTTTTTGAGGTAACTTTTCTTCTTAAAGTAGGCTGTATCACATTATATAGTTTTCACACGCATATTTAGAATAATGGTTTTAAGTTTAATCCGCTGGATCATGGAAAAAGCAAGAGAGTTCCAAAAAAACATCTATTTCTGCTTTGTTGACTATGCCAAAGCCTTTGACTGTGTGGATCACAATAAACTGTGGAAAATTCTTCAAGAGATGAGAATACCAGACCACCTGACCTGCCTCTTGAGAAACCTATATGCAGGTCAGGAAGCAACAGTTAGAACTGGACATGGAACAACAGACTGGTTCCAAATAGGAAAAGGAGTACGTCAAGGCTGTATATTGTTACCCTGTTTATTTAACTTCTATGCAGAGTACATAATGAGAAACGCTGGACTGGAAGAAACACAAGCTGGAATCAAGGTTGCCGGGAGAAATATCAATAACCTCAGATATGCAGATGATACCACCCTTATGGCAGGAAGTGAAGAGGAACTAAAAAGCCTCTTGATGAAGGTGAAAGTGGAGAGTGAAAAAGTTGGCTTAAAGCTCAACATTCAGAAAACGAAGATCATGGCATCCGGTCCCATCACTTCATGGGAAATAGATGGGGAAACAGTGGAAATAGTGTCAGACTTTATTTTTCTGGGCTCCAAAATCACTACAGATAGTGACTGAAGCCATGAAATTAAAAGACACTTACTCCTTGGAAGGAAAGTTATGACTAACCTAGATAGCATATTCAAAAGCAGAGACATTACTTTGCCAACAAAGGTCTGTCTAGTCAAGGCTATGGTTTTTCCTGTGGTCATGTATGGATGTGAGAGTTGGACTGTGAAGAAGGCTGAGCACCGAAGAATTGATGCTTTTGAACTGTGGTGTTGGAGAAGACTCTTGAGAGTCCCTTGGACTGCAAGGAGATCCAACCAGTCCATTCTGAAGGAGATCAGCCTTGGGATTTCTTTGGAAGGAATGATGCTAAAGCTGAAACTCCAGTACTTTGGCCACCTCATGCGAAGAGTTGACTCATTGGAAAGGACTCTGATGCTGGGAGGGATTGGAGGCAAGAGGAGAAGGGGACGACAGAGGATGAGATGGCTGGATGGCATCACTGAATCGATGGACATGAGTCTGAGTGAACTCCGGGAGTTGGTGATTGACAGGGAGGCCTGGCGTGCTGCGATTCATGGGGTCGCAAAGAGTCGGACACGACTGAGCAACTGATCTGATCTGATCTGTTGCAAGAGTAGAAATAGGCATTTGATACAATCATGGATCATCTACCCTTCAGTTTAAAAAAATAATGGAAAACAAAAACTCCTTAAATGGTGTTGGAGCAAGACTTGAGTGGCAGAATGCTCAGAAGAATCCAGTAAAGAATAAAACTTCGGATGATGAAAAGGATTTTTCTGTAACAAAGGTCTTTTGGCCAGTTGGAGTATGGTGGCCTTGAAAAGCAGTTTCTCGAACTTTTCTTATTTAGCTAATAGCATTTTTTGTTTAGCTAATATTTCACTCTGTGGAAACATAAAACTCTCATAAGTTGATAAAATTAACATGGCCTTTTGGTCTGAAAATGTTAGCAACATTTCTCATGTTTCAATATTCCATCCGGTGGTCCTGTGTCCTAAAGGTTTTGTTTAATAGTGTTAGTACATTGTTTGTTTACATCCACGTGGGGAGCCTGGTCATTGAGATTGGTTATGATTCTCCATGTATAATACTAAAAGACAGCCCTTCAATTCCATATGAACTTTAATAGCTCAGCCTAGGATCAAATTTAGTAATTTGAAAATTGTAAAATCAGCCGTGAACATGTATCATAACTAGTTAGAAAGTATGTCTCACATTTGTTGCTTTTTTTTTTTGGCCTAAGTAGCATATGGGGTCTTAGTTCCTTGACCAGGGATTGAACCCACCTTCCCTGCATTGGAAATGCGAAGTCTTAATCACTGAGCCACCAGGGAAGTCCCTGGCACTCTTCAGTTTTTATTGGAATCAATATAATAAAGACTGAGTAGTGTCAACAGTTTCCTATTATAGTTTGTTGTGCTTCTAACTTTAACCTGTTTCGTTTTGTTCCTCGGCTCATCTTTCCTATACCCTGTGGGTAAATTAACCTTCTTAAAAGATCACCCAATATAACCCTATTACATTGAATTTTTTTGTTGCTACTGATGATGCTAAGTTGCTTCAGTCGTGTCCGACTCTGTGGGACCCCATAGACGGCAGCCCACCAGGCTCCCCCATCCCTGGGATTCTCCAGGCAAAAACACCAGAGTGGGTTGCCATTTCCTTTTCCAATGCATGAAAGTGAAAAGTGAAAGTAAAGTCGCTCAGTCGTATCCGACTCTTCACGATCCCATGGACTGCAGCCTACCAGGCTCCTCCGTCCATGGGATTTTCCAGGCAAGAGTCCTGGAGTGGGGTGCCATTGTTGCTACTACCTGCAAATGAAAGCCCCGTTCCTCAACCTGCCACCTGACGCCATCTGTTCTCTTTCTGCCTGCCCCATCACTTACTATTCCCCTCTGTGAACTCCAGTGGATACACTCATCCTTCTTTCTCCAAGTTTTGAATATATCATCTACATTTCTTTCTACTTTTGCACTTTTTTTGGTTGTCTTTCCTTCTAGTTGATGCACTGTGATATATGGAAAGAACATGAACTTTAGATGGACTAGAGGATTCAAATCTTGGATATACCACTTAATAGATGCATAGTCTTAAATTTTTTAATCTCCCTGAGCCTTGGTTTCCTCTTTAGGAAAACAGAATTTAAAAAAAAAAAGAGTTCTGAGAGAATTAATTGAGAGTAATTTGATTCTCTCTCTCTCTCTCTCTCTCTCTCTCTCTCTCTCTCTCACACACACACACACACACACACACACACACAGTTCTGGTAGTAGGCATTCAGTTATTTTTTTCCCCAAGATGCCCTCTCCTCTCCCCAATTTTTATGAGTCCAAATTTAGCTGCTGCTTTTCCATGAATTAACTCCATTTTTTCCTGGTCATGAGCTAGAGCTTTCTTTTCAGAATTTCTAAAACATTTGTGGCCACTCTTCAACACTAAGCAAGTGGGTTACTTGTGAGTTACTTTGTAATTTGTTTATTTTATGTATTGTGGTGTACAGAGCAATTTGTCTCCCCTATAGAGGAGTGGTGGAAGCATAGGTGCTACCCCATACATAGATACTTTTTTGTATCCCAAAGACTAGTGGTAGTACACTGCAAGTGCTGGAAACTTAATGAACAGTTGTTCTTGCTGGTTTAATGCTGATAACAGTGTTTCTGGGAAACATGAAGTCAAGCACCGCATATTTCCACAAAACCAGCTCTTTTCATCTACCCATTTTGGACACTTTTGATGCCGGGGCTCTATACCAGTACATCTGTACCAGCTGCTTTGCCACTGTTCACTCTGATGACTGATACCCAGGCTATTTAGTTGTTAAATATTTTTATGTCTCCACTGCTTATGATATATGTTCTAATGCAAAATATTTATGAATTATTTTGCATACTTGTATTTCTTCCCCTTGGAAAGACTTCAACACTGCAACTTTCTTTTATTATCTGACTTGGAATAGAAATGCGTGATTTCTGATGAATTGTGTGCTATTTTCTGGGAATTTCTCCACTGACACATCTTTTGAACAGAAAGGATTTGTTCCCCAAGTTCTTACTCATGAGCTTTCAATAGACTTCAGATGTGGAGAAGCATTGCCCGACTCAAATACGATTTGCAACTGCATTTGATTCACTTTCCTCCTTGTCATGAAATTGAGATGGACGGCTGAGCCAACTAAAAAAAAGAGTGTATGTGAATTGCATTTTATTTTAATAATATTAGATTGCCCTCCAAACTGATGCTTGATACTGCAGGGCAAAGTCACATACCTTGGATACTTTTTTCTTTAACCACAGTTAAAATTATAAGACGGTAGAGAGTAATGTTGACTGTGAACACCACAGTGTGATCTGTTTCAAAGTGAGGTAACTATCTGGAAGAGATTTTCAATTTTGGATTATGTTGGTGCTAATGGTTAAACCTGCATATCTTGTCTTTGATGTTGTTTCTGGGCTCATGTGAAGTAATGGGATTAAAAATAAAGTGTACACCTTTCTTTTGATCTAAGTAGCCGAAAAGAAAACAAATAGAAAAAAACCCGTCTCCTGCTATAATTTAGCAAATGCCACTCCTCTAGCAAAATTGATAAGATGGTGGGGCTCTGTTTCCAGATTTTACAGGTAGTGTACACTAAAAGGTTTTCATAGACATTGTCCTTTGTCTTGAAGCACTAAAATTTCAGATAAGATTACATAAATGTGGCTTTATACCTTTATACAATCTATAAAAATAAAGGCAGGTTCAATTAATTTTTAAGAAACTTCTATCAAATGATTCGCTTCACTGTTAACTGATAATACAGTAGATGACTTATAGGACTGTGGGTCAGTTAGCTAGAAAGTGACAGTGAAAAGATGCCGACCTAAGAATTTTACCTTGCCATCAGAGCCAGGCTACTTTTAAAGGGGATCTGTTTATTGTGTATTTTCTAGTGAAAATGGTCCCATCTTGTACTTGGTTGAAAATATATATGTTTGCACACATACATATTCACATACTTCACAAACTCCGTGTGCTGCTGTGCTAAATCACTTTCAGTCATGTCCGACTCTTTGTGACCCCATGGACCATAGCCCACCCAGCTTCTCTGTCCATGGGATTGTCCAGGCTAGAAGACTGGAGTGGGTTGCAATGCCTTCCTCCAGGAACAAAGACTCTGTTCTAAATGAAAACTAACCATTCCAAACTGTGGTTCTTTCAAAAATGAATGTATGTGATATTCAAGTGTTTTCTATTAAAGGGGAAAAAAAAGGTGGGGGAGGAGGGCAATAGATGCCTCAGGTGACCTGAAAAGGCTTAGCTCACGTTGACTGTGTCTGGAAGCTCTTGGCCCAAGTTAGCAGTTGTAGAGCCATTCTTTATGAAACCCTATGGTGTTTTGAATAGGTCTTATAGTGGACAGGTCACTTGCTCTACATTCGGGCAGGCCAGGAAAAAACACGCCAAAAGGAGATGGTAGGTTACAGTTCCCTTTACAGGGCTTAGTGTCAGGAGGTGGGATGAAGAATCCAGGAGACAAGACCAAAACTGAGCTCTTCATGTTCTTTCTAAGACCAGCCTCTCTTCATCTATGCTTTCCTCACCACTGTTTGCTTCTGTTTTGTTTTTCCTGTAAGTGACACTACATTCTGTTCCCCCAGGTTCCAGCCATCTCTTAATAGACCCATGGTGTAACATGTACGCTCCTTAGTACATCTGCCCTCAAGGCCCTCCACAATCCCTCCTCTCATCTCACTTCTTTCTCATCCGTCACTATCCCCCTCCAAGCTGGGCTGACATCCCTCCCCTGTTCTTTGCTGAGCACTGCTCCTAGGGCCTGGATGCAGCCTAGCTCTTTGTTCCTTTGTTTTCTCCACCCACCCTGACTGTCCTGAACAAAAGTGTCATTTATACTGTTGAAAGTCTCCCTGGAAAAAAACCCCATCAACCAAAAGGCATCTTTTCTCCCAACTCCCATTCAAAATCGTCTGTAGCTTCTTGCCATCTAAACAAAGGCTGGTCTCCACAGCAGAGCATATGGGGCTTCGTGATTATCTTTCATCTCTCTTGTTTCCCAGCACCCTTCACCCCTCCCCAACAGAAATAGTACAGTTCTGTCCTACTGAACCAAGTTCCCCAAACTTGGCTCTCTCTCTGTGTCTCTCTGTTTGTCTTCTTTCTCTCACCTTCCCAGGTTCTTTCTTCTGCTTGCCATGTGCTCCTTCTCCCAGGGACTCATCCTCACTTGCAAAGTTCCTCTAAGAAGCCCCCTCTAGTCTGGCTCCTGATCATCTCCTACATACCCCCAATCCACTCTGATCCTAATCCTCAGCACACAACACTGAAATTGTCCTTTTACTTCCTTTACTTCACGAGACTATGGGCACCTTGAAGTCAAGACCACACTTGATCACTGTGTCCACAGAACAATGCCAGATATAACATACTAATGAGGAACTTCCTTGTGATCCAGTGGCTAAGGCTCCACGCTCCCAATGCAGGGGACCCGGGTTTAATCCCTGGTCAGGGAACTGGATCCCGCATGCTACAACTAAAGATTCTGTGTGCCTCAACAAAGATCAAAGATCCTGCCTGCTGCAAGTAAGATCTGGACAGCTAAATAAATAAATAATAAAAGACACTAATGAGATTTCCTCATACTTAGAACAAATGTGGGGTTTGAAGTCTGTCTAATGGTTAACTTTATTTCCTATTAAGGACATAAGTTCCTTAACAGCAAGGATTGTACTTTATACAATTTAATTCTGAGAGTGTATTGCAGACTATCAGTATATGGCAGATATATACTGAATACTTTTGTCTTTATTCATTCAGATGAGTGTTGCTCTTCAAACTGTGCTCTCACAAAACTACACTTATATCAGGGCTGATGTTATTTCTTAAGACATTTTAAGAAATCTTTGTCACAGATAGTTTAGGAAACACCCCAGGAAATCAGCTTTATTACTTACTGTAACTAAGGTTGTTACTCAGCTTAGTCTTCACGTTTAGTTTTGAATTCAGACTTCTGGTGACGTGTTAAAATGCCTCAACGCCCTCCTCCCTCACCAATTTAGCAATTTTGAGCATCTTTAGTAAATAGGACTGTACATTTCTCAAGGGCCATGACAGTATCTAACACAGTATCTTCCTTAAAGATATAAATGAAGGAATGAATGATGGAAAGAAATGTGTGAACAGCTCTAAAATATACTCACATATTTTCAGTTATCAACATAACTGGAGTACATTTTGGAGGAGAAATTATTTCAATGTAAAATGAAAGTCATGATAATCTGCCTCCCTGTGCAAAGATGGTGCTATTTTCTGAGATGGGTAGGGAGCTTTGTGTCGTTGGCAGGTGTGTCGGTATTTTGGTCTGAGTTCTTCCTTTTACCTGATATCTTTCTCTGAAGTCTCTTTTTTCAGTCTCTACTCTTGGGTTTCTAGACTTACTTAAGACCTAGACCTACTTCAGCTTCTTTCCTCATAAATTCTTATTTTG
The DNA here is from genome assembly GCF_003369695.1 of Bos indicus x Bos taurus. Lineage (NCBI taxonomy): Eukaryota > Metazoa > Chordata > Mammalia > Artiodactyla > Bovidae > Bos > Bos indicus x Bos taurus. The sequence goes on from NC_040077.1 coordinate 52,565,401, forward strand.
TTTCATCCTATCTTTCTGTTTCTTTTCTTTTGTTCCAGTTATTGGATTTTCTGATAGTCTTTTGCAAGATCCTCTTATCTTTATGAGGACCCATGAAATTTTAGGATCTTAGTACCATATATAGCTCGTTAGCATAGATACTTTTAGTGTGTACAGTAGACAAAAAGAAGAATTTTTTTTTAAGAGTAGGGCAAACAGAAAAAAAAAAACCATTTTAAACATTATTTTCTTCTTTTAGAAAGATATGTAAGTCTGGTGAAATAAATGAACATTGTCAGGAGAAGGACAGCTTCAGTCAGCTTAGGAGAAAGAAGTGATAATAAAGTCAAACAATCACTGGGCAGTTTCTTTAAAACAATAGCCATGAGTTTTGTTGTATTCTGAGTGGTACAGTTATCTTTGCTCTCATACTCATAGGCTTGCATGTTTGTGTATATATAATTATATATTATTAAGTATATATAATTAGAACTGAATACTGAGCATTTTCTGTTTTTAAGTTTACAAATCATTTTTAAATACTCAAAAAGTCAGCTTCCATTCACTTTCCTGGAATATTTAAAGAAAAAAATGTCCATAGAAGTAAAGGGGACATATTATTTACATATCCCATATTTACTATTAGTAATCAAGAATATATATCCCCTGTTTTTACCATGCTGATAAGAGGTACACATATTTCCTAATGTAGGCTATGTCCTCAGAAGGCAGCCATAGCTTTCCAGAAGTGTACAAGTAGCTTCAGTGACATTTCATCACATGGTTTCCAATATACAAGCTTTTAAGCCTTCAGCCCACTGGGTCACCTTTAAAAAGGAACCATGTCATTTGAAAGAAGCTTAAGAAAACTAATAAAGTGCTGGTCAGTGTGTTGGAAATGGGTAGCACAGTGTTCACAGTTGCCCCTTTGCCTTCTTGGTCCCAATAAACCTCCACTTAGAAATAGGAGTGACTCAGAAGTCAGAAAAAAGATGGTGACCATATGGAATGATATCAAAGACCTTCTGCCAGGGACTATAAGCTAATGGCGTATTGGACTTGTGACTATTTCTCAGAAAATATATTTATCTTCTATTATTGAACAAAATAAAGCACTTGCCATAAAATATAGTTTGCCACATTTGTTTATTTTGGAGGAAAGCTCAAAGTTGTTCTTACTCTTTTGGGGGATTATCAGAGTGTTGATAGTAGAAAGCTCCCAAGCCCAGGAGCCTGAAGATATGGTTCTGATCCCAACTTTGACAAAATTAGAGCTCACTTAATCATATCCATGAGTTAAATTTTCTAGAGCAAGGTTACCTAAAATGCATCCTGTCTGTATCTGTAGGTATAGATATAGACACTGTCTCATGAAAAGCTTCCCTGGTCGTCCAGTGGTTAAGACTCCACGCTTCTAACGCGGGGCACGTGGGTTCATTCCTTGGTCAGGAACTGTGGTCCCACATGCCAAAGGAAAAAAAAATTTTTTTAAGTGGAGGAGGGGGACAACCTGGCATACTTTTATCTCCTGTGGTTATTCACAAAGCATGTTTGCATATACAACTCTTTGAGTAAAGAAATCTACCTAACTTTATTTAATCTAGTGTTTATAAAGCTTACTGAAACAGATTTTTTTTTTCTCATAGAATATGTTAAAATCTCAAGAAACTTGTATTTTCATGAACATACTTTTGGAAAAGGCACTTTTTGGCTTTGGGCTTCCCACCTGAAAATTGAAGGGGTAAAACTGAATAATTTCTCTGGTCCCTATTAGCTGTCAAATTTATAAAGATCTCAATTGTGTGGTCACCAGAGTCAATGCCAGGGCGAAGGATGATTTTTCTGACAGAAAGTTGGTAAAAAAAGTTTTTTTTAATATGTATGTTTACTATCACCTAAACTCTCTCTCTCCGTCTTGTACTCCTTCAGACTCCTTTAGAAAGTAATTTAAAATCCACACACTTGTCCCTTAATTTTGAATTTAATTTAAACTTAATTTCTATCGAGGGATAAAATGCATGTTAAATTTCCTATACAGTTTCCATTTAAAAATGTGTGTATGGTAAGTCCACAAGAAAACATACAAATTTCTCACGGCTTTATGATGATTGCTGTAGTTGCCACTGTACTGCCCGCCTGCCTCCACCCACACAGCGGAGATCAGGAAGAATATTCTCTTAATTAATATTTTTTTGGAAAATTTACATTTTTTTCTTTTTCTTTTTTTTTCTTTTCCCTGCTTCCTTCAATAGATAGAGTATGTGTTGTGTACCCACAAAGTGGCAGGCACTGTGTTGCCCGCTAGGCATGCAGGAGGGAGCCAAGTGAGATGAGGGCCTTATCTGATGATCTGAGGGTTTCACAGAGTCAGGGACAGTAATCAAGTAAGCTCAGAAACTAAACAGGAAAAGTTCAATGTAATCACATGCTACAAGTAATCAATATATGGTGCCATCAGAGGACATAATTGGAGGTTTGTCAGAGGGAGAACAATCAAGGATGGCTTCCCTGAGGAAGTGGTGACTGAGCTGTGTGAAAAGGAAGATAGAAGTTTGCTGACAGTGAAAAAAAAAAAGAGTATTCAAGGACCACAAGATAATTCCACATTTATTTTAGTTGTTGTTCAGTTGCTAAGTCGTGTCTGACTCTTTGCAACCCCAGGGACTGCAGCATGCCAGGCTTTCCTGTCTCATACTATCTCCCAGAGTTTGCTCAAATTCGTGTCCATTGGATCAATGATGCTATCCAACCGTCTCATCCTCTGTCGCCCACTTCTCCTTTTGCCTTCAATCTTTGCCAGCATCAGGGTCTTTTCCAGTGAGTCAGCTCTTCACATCAGGTAGCCAAAGTATTAGAGCTTCAGCTTCAGCATCAGTCCTTCCAATGTATATTCAGGGTTGATTTCCTTTAGAATTTCCGCATGTATTACTGTACTTAATCTCCATTTGTAATTCAACACGTATTTACTGAGCTTCATTTACATGCCAAACAAGGGGTAGACGTTGAATCTCCCTTTGAAAGAGAGAGACTGGGTAGACTTAGCCCAGAGGGTAAGGTACCTGAAAGAATCACAGTAATTTGTAACTAGCCAAGACCTCGGTTTTTATATTTCTACAAATGTCTTGGTGACAATGTAACACTATACGCAACATTACATAAATATGAGCAAAACAGTCTCTCAGACATTCATCACTTTCTTCCTTTTTTGGGGGCAGGGGCACTTTGGAGCAATGTTCACTCATTTGTGTTATATTCTCAGGATCACTGAGGACTAGAAGACTCCTTCCAACCACTTCATCTTACACATGGGGAACCTGAATGATGACATCCTATTTTAAATATGTTACAATTCAGAGTCATCACTAAGTCAGACCTTTCTCTCATTTGTCTAAGCTTAAATTCTTATTGCATGTATCATGGATCAGAGTTGAAAGATCACCCCTAGCAAATCTCAGGGTAAAATTCAATAATATAGTTGGTTCATTAGGCACATGGAAGTTCTCTTCACAAAGCCAGCATCTTAGAGTAAATTGGCTATGCCAGTTAGTGACAAGGCAGAAGGCGTCTACTTCTAAGGCTCTCAGTATTCCACTGCACATAATTTTGGGCACACTGCAGTTGCTTCTTATTTTGGAAAGTACTCAATATTGGGTAAATTGTTTAAAAGGAGACCCCACCACTTTATCTTGTGTTTTTGAATGTTCTTTTGATATTGAGAGTTGTATTAATACTTGTTTTTCAACTACTAAAAAAGAAAAAATTTTTAGAAACAGAATTAGATATGAAACTGGTACCTACTGTGAGTAACATGCTCTATGTCTCCCTGTGATGGGATCTGCCATTGTGTCACTGTGTCACCATAACTGTGGGGAATAACTCTTAGACTCTTCACTGATTCATTCAAAACTGTTTTGATGACATTTTCAAGCTGTTTGCCCTTTAATTATCTGTCTCCGTCTCCACACTCTCTCTATATATGTATATGTTAAATGCCGTGAAATAAGTCTCAAAATACAATGAAGAAACTCCTATAATTATTACTAATAATTATCACAGAATAATTATTCTTGGTTATTGAGTTTTTATTTCATTCACAATGAATCATAATGAATAAATATTTTTTTTACTGGGGAAAGAAGCAGGTGGGGTTAAGAAAAAACATTTCTTGAGCACTTACCATTCTTTAGGCATAGCCATTATAATTTAATTCACAAAAATGTAGGCATTATCAACATTTTTATGATACAGAAACTGAGGCTCAGAGAGATTGATTTTTTGACCAAGGGTCACATAGTAAGTGGCAAAGTTGAGATTTGAACCAAGTGCTTCTAATTTCAAGTCAATACTCTCTCTGAAATGGAAGCAGTGGAATATTTTTCTTCTAAAATCATCTAGCTATTGAAGTGTTGTGTTGCAGAAAGATGTAATGAGAATTGAACCGTCAAGTTGTTATCAGGAGCTTTCTGTATCCATTTTACCAAATTGCCAGAATTCCAGAATCCTTTTCTCTTTTTGTCTGAATGCATTACAAATGTCTAAGAAGGTTTGATAATAACGTAGAAAATTGTTTTTCTTAGGAATTGATGAGTATTATATTACATCTTAAGATGGTTATCTGAAACGTGTCTGTGGCAGATTGTACATAAAATTTAAGAAGGGATGTTCTTCAAGGTTTAAACAGAACAGAGTGACCCTTGGTAATTTGTTAGTTAGTTTTCTGTCCCTGCCCTTGAGGCCTTCAGCATCTCCTCCTGGCATCTATGGTACTTTGTTGCCACCACCAGGTCCCTCCCTCTATCTGAGATGCTCACCACCCCCCAGGCCTGAAGACAAACCAGCTTTGAGTGGAGGGTGAGAGGACCCCAGCACAGAGAGTGTCCACACTTATCATGGTCCAGTCAGCACTGAAGGACAGCTCCTTGTGGGTAAATAGTCAATATCTGTCATTTCGATTTTGTCCAAAAAAGTATTGAGATAAAATTCAAATAACTTAAAATTAACTATTTGGAAATAAACAGTGCAGTGGCATTTAGTATATTCTACTAAATGCCATAGTTGTACAGCCATCACTTCAATCTAGCTTCAAAACATTTCTATCACTTCAAAACATATCTATAAAGAACACATGTACACCCATGGCTGATTCAGGTGAATGTATGGCAAAAACCACCACAATATTAAAAATAATTAGCCTCCAATTAAAATTTTTAAAAAAAGAAAAGAAAAAGCCCTTAACCCTTAAACAGTTTCTCCACATCCTTCCTTCTTCTCAGCCCCTAGCAATCGCCAGTCTGTGTTCTGTCTCTGTGGATTTATCTATTCATTTAAATGTAATCATACAATAGGTGATTTTTTTTTGGGGGGAGGGGGTCTGGCTAGAACCCTTAGCACAATGCTTTTCAGAGACCATCCACCTGTCATCACGTGTCAGTACTTCATTCCTTTTCATGGCTGAATAATATTCCATAGTCAGTGTATATATACCATTTGTTTATCCATTGATGGGCATTTGGGCTGTTTCTACCTTGAGGCTATTTATTGAACATACTATCTGTAATTGGGCTCTTAGGTGGTTCAGTGGTAAAGAAACCACCTGCCAATGCAGGAGCCACAGGAGAGGCAGGTTTGATCCCTGGGTCAGGAATACCCCCAGAGGAGAAAATGGCAACCCACTCCAGTATTTTTGCCTGGAAAATCCCATGGACAGAGGAGCCTGGTGGGTGACAGTCTTTGGGGTCGCAAAGAGACAGACATAACTGAGTGACTGAGCTTGAGTGCACCTGTAATTAATTACCCACTCCCCCAAAAAAAACCTATTGCAAAACTTCCTGAAATTGGGCAGCTTACAATTAGGGCTGAACCTGCCATTAAGTTCTTTTTGATGCTGACTCACTGAAATGTATTGTTATGTTACTTTGATAAAAGATATAAATGTATATGTTACATGTACTATATCACAAATACACATATCTTTTAAATGTAATATGTAGTTATTTATTATGTTTTTGTTTTGTTTAGTAGAATTACACAATGTCTATTTGGGTAGTTCAGGTTAGAGACACAAAAATAAGCTCTTCTCCGAAGCTCTAGTCACCAAAAGTGTTAAATATATTGTTTTGTCAATTAGTAAAGAAAGACTCTTGAAAACATTAAATTATCTGGCATGTCTACATATATAATAATTATGCAGCCAAATCTTTTCCTTTTGAAACAATTTATACATTACATAAACCTAAGTTTCTCATCCAAGTATCATTTCAAGAGAGGCAGGCTTGAATAATGGAGGCAATGGGGAAACATAATATTACGATAATGTTCTTTGGTGCGGTTTGGAAGATTTTAGGAAACATTTGGAACTATTTTTCTCGTAAAGTCACTTAACTATTGAAGTGTTATGATAGCATTTTCCTCTGCATTGTATACAGTACAAAAGGAGTCCAGTTAAAGGAGAAATCAACTCTAAATATTCCTGTTAGAGGGATTTCCACCAACCAGGAAATTAACATGCTATGATTTCCTGGTATTAATTTAATAAAAGGATGCAGGGAAATAAGGAAGGGCTAGGTGATTTAGGGTGTCCCCTTTGCCTTCACATGTCAGTTTCTTTGCAGCTTTAACAGAACTACATCATATTCTCAAATGGATGGAAAAGGACTTGAATTTTCAGCATAAATACGTACTGACTAAATTGGTGTGATTTTTTTTTTAAGGAATATTTTTAACTAGATTATAAGCCAGAACTGTTGAAATGAAGAAAATGTTTAAACTTTTCTTTTACTTACACCATCATTTTTGGCCTCTTTGAAGCTTGAAAGATATGTGCCTCAAAAGTTTTAAACATCTGTCAAGTGTTAAATTAAGTTCCCTTGTGAGTTGACAACCATTATGTTCTTTGCATTTGACATATAGATACTAAGAGGTAATTGTTTCCTATTATAAAATAACTATGGCCTTTCTATCAACTTAAATTATATCACTGATTTAAAATGTAATGCTTTTTAAAGATATATAATCTGTTGAATGAGGAAATGAAAGCTGTTTCATGCATGTTTTTAAGAAGTGTAGAATATTTTTGTTATGTTTGAGCTTAAGAACAACCATTTCTGTTGAGGGCTGCCACGTTATCTGTTCTCAGAGATGATTAGAGGATATGGCTGTGCTATACATCAGAATGGATGAAATTCCTTGTCAGTGAACGTTGGGGAAAGTACTTAAGAGATCAAACCTCAAGAGAAGAGTATTGGTTTCAGACTGTCACTAACATGGTCATTCTCAACTCCTCCTCTCCCTAAAACAAAACCAAAACAGAACAAAACAATAGCTCAGACACCAGGTAAAGTAGACAGAGGACTTCTCTGAACTACATTGATTTTAAATGGAATTCCACTAAAAATGAAACATACTTTGTGATAGCACTTTAAGTGGAGAACAGTAAGTGTCAATAACTTCAGTCAAACCAATGAGATATTTTTCCATTTTCAAGTAGAATTTTCTGAGAAAATGAACTGGAGATGGGATCCAGAGACCAATACCTCTCATTCTCTGGCAACCTTGGCTGAAAAAAGTGAAGCCCTTTTGGGCTTCCCAGGCAGTTCAGTTGGTAAAGAAACTGCCTACAATGCAGGAGACCTAGGTTCCATCCCTGGGTTGGGAAGATCCCCTGGAGAAAGAAATGGCAACTCACTGCAGTAATCTTGTCTGGGAAATCCCATGGACAGAGGAGCTTCATGGGCTGCCATCCACAAGGCCACAAGAGTTGAACACGACTTAGCAACTAAATCACTAGGCCACTAATAATTGTCTGAAGTCCAATGGAAATCAGAGGGTTAACTGTTTCCATGCCAGGCTTAGTGCTACATGATGCAGCACAAAAGTAAGCTCCCTGGAGTTTCTAGCAGGAGGCAAATGATAGCAAGGTGGGAGAGGGCTGTGCTGTGGTGTGTGTGCATGTGGTTGAAACACCCAACCTTGCTAGGGGCGTTTAATTGAAAGCCTGGAGCCAGACTTGGCACAGCTCTATTTAGGACTTCCTTCTAACTTACTGAGAGGTTAAAAAACTCATCGTAGAATCTTTCATGAGTCAGTATCTTAGTACATTTGGGGCGACAGCTCTGCTTGTTAATACATTTTACCTCAGGAAGATACACAACTTTATATCCTCACTATACCTATCCACCCTGATTCTGTCCTCTTGAACAGAGAACAAGCAACAGAAAACCAGTGAGCTCTGTGACTGTGAGAATCCTGGCTACATGAAGATTTGCTCTTCCTGTGTCCCATATCCACATGGCTGCCATCATACCCTGCTGTCCTCCTTTCAGACACTTTCTTCCCTCCTTTATGTCTCTTTTGAATTAGCCAGTATTTTATAATCCAGAATACTTTTGTGCTTTCCACATTGTCTTTTCCACGGGATCATGCCTGTCTGGTCGCTTAGGTTTAGAAATGTTTCTCTAACCTAAGCTTCTACCAAATCCTATTGTCTCCGTATTTTTTTCCTCTGTTGTTAAGTGTTTCACAATGCTTAGTGGCCACTTTCTTTCAAGTTCCTGATCATTTCCACATCCCCTACTCATCCCTCCATCTCAGTTTGTCTGATTTAAGTCCAGAAAAGTAGTTTCCCTACTTGCTTCATCTGCCTTCTTAGAGCTTAAACTCTTAGCAAAGTAAGTCAAGAATGTATCCAGTGCTGTGTGTTTGCCAAGTAAGACTTCCAGATGGTGTCCTCATGGTTGAAGTCCCTCACTACAACTGTATATTTACTTCTTTGCCCATTTAGAAATCTCTGTTACCAAACCATATCCTCTACCTGACCTGTGGCAGTTTGGAGTGCACTTATTTTAAAGCAAAAAATCCTCATGATTTTCTCTCTTTTCTCTGAAACACTTCCACTCTTGGGTCTATAATCTACATGATCTTTGTGATCTACATAGCCCTCTCCTTTGAACAAATCCTTTTTCCTCTGGAAAAAGTTTTCCTGTCGGCCAGGGTTTATTCTTAACAATAGAACTTTTACTAAAAAGCTAGTATTTATTAAATGATTACTATGTGCCACATTCAGTGCTAGGTTGTTAACATCTGTGAGTTCATATATGAAGCTAACAGTAGTTCCTGTGGTATAGTATAAATCTCTCCATTTTACCTATGAAGAAACTGAGGCTTGGGAAAGTGAAGAAACTTTCCCAAGGCTACTTTGCTAACAAGTGATAAGGCCGGGATTTGAACCTAGAATTCTCATATTCCAGACCTGGCATTTGTAGTCAGTCCCAATGGCTCAGCAAAAAAGAATCTGCCTGCCAGTGCAGGAGATGCAAGTTCAATCCCTGGGTCAGAAAGATTCCCTGGAGGAGGAAATGGCAACCCAGTCCAGTATTCTTGCAGTCCCATTGACAGAGGAGCCTGGCAGGCTACAGTCCATGGGGTCACAGAGTCAGACATGACTAAGCAACTGAGCACACACATAGCCCTTAAGGGCACACCTTATTGCCTAAGAATTCCAAGTTAAATCACTCTCTCATTCAAACTTTGTGCATGGGTGTACAGACCCATTAGGCTCAACATTTTTATTCTAATTGGTTTCCCTTTAATTTTTCCCTGAAACTTTCTGGGCATTTTTACCACTTGCTGCTTTGTTTTATCCCCCATGGTTTCGGATTTTACAACTGTGTCTGAATGTTTTTCTCCCTCTCTTCCTTCCAAAATTTAGCTTAGAGTCTTTTTGATGATACTGGCAAATTAGAGATATTCTTTCCTGGCTTCATGAAAAACACTTTTTCTGATGTATTCTTCCCTTCGTTGGCATTTATAAAACCAACTCTCAGCACTGTCCATGTAGTCACCAGTTTATGCCTTATGTCCTATTTTCTCTTCTAGGTTTATAACCTTTTGTTTTAAGAGATAAAATACCAGGCATCCATACCCTACCACCACACCCTCTCCCCCACCCACCCAAAGTCCTTGAATTTTTTTCCAAGGTGGCAGTTACAACAGTTCTCAACTCTGGTGGCACATTAGAATCACCTGATATGAACAAATACCAGAGCCCAGGCTCCCACCCAGATCACTTGAATCAAAGTCTCTGGGGATGGGTCTGAGACATTCCTAGTATTTTAAAACTCTCCAGTATTTTAAAACTTCCGCTCTGCAACCACAGTAAGATCCACAGCCTTATGAGCTTTGTCTGGCAGTAGCATTCATTCCCACTGGAATGAACAGGAGTGGGTGCGTTTTATGAGTCTGAGCAGGCTCCTTCTCCCACTAATATTCATGCTGCAGAAAGACAACGTGTCTCCTGCTAAGCTTGGCTACAGCTTTGCTCCCAGGAATGAATAAGTTCTGTGAGGATTGTCTTCTGACTGCAATTAGTAAAAGCACTGTGCTTACCTCCCAAGGTCTGAGGATCCTCCTAGGGCTCTGTGGTGCCTCTGGAATCACCCTCCACGGAGAGCCAGAACCTTTGGTGTCCTTCCAACCACACTTTTCTTCCCATCTCTCTGGGAACACATTCTTTCACTGACTCTTCCTTTGTCATTTGTTTTACTCTGCTTTGTCAACATCTTTTTTTAATCCTATTGCCTTCTAAGAAGACCTCCTGCTTCTGTTTTGATCTAGGTCAGAGAGACATTCTAAAATCTGTTCATCTTCTCCAGCAGGAAACAAACTGGCAGGTAGGGTAGACCCAACTAGGCAGGAGCACATACAAAAATATCATCTATGAGATGGGACTCCTGTTTTCCGGGGCTTGTGTTTTAGTTGAGAAGGAAAAATGAAGGAATGTGAAAGTAACAGAGCATGCATAGTCATTAATATTCAGGAGTCTCAGAGAAGGCACTTTGAAGAAGGTGGGTCTTGAACTGAAGCTTTTAGGATAAGAATAGAAGGGAACCTTGAGCAATGTCAGCAAAAGTGGCGATGATGTTCAGTATGGATTACATGGGAGGATTGATCAAGATGGCTGACTAGGAGGATATGGATCTCACCTCCTCCCCGTGAGCACATCAAAAATATATCTATGTGTGGAAAAATCATGACTGAAAACTAAATGGAAACCGGAAGAAATTATCCACACATAATTGGATGAAAAGGGAAGAAAAGTGATTGGGTTAAGACTTATAACCCTGGAAAGGGGACTCAGAGGAAAAGGGCAGAGACCCGCCCTGGGGAGTGAGCGGCGAGAGCCACAGACTGGACATCCCAGTTCTGGAATCTTAAACAGGGGAGATGAACCCCCTTGTCTGGTTGGAAGCTGTCTGGGAATAACGGGGCTGCAGGAAACCTGGACTTTGCTCACCAGGAGAGAGTGGGGAGAGGACACAGGGTGGACAGTGCAGTGAGAGGACAGCTGTCGTGGTTGCCAAGTTCCCAAGCCGAGGGAACACTCCAGTCCTGCTCACTCCACCTGGCAGCATGGATGGGACCTAGGGCTGCAAAGACTGGAGAGAAAGCCTATCTGTGGGACACAGAATGGATTCTGGTCCCAGGAAAGAGTGTTTGCTCAAGCAGCACACCAGAAGTCACTCTACCACAGCTCATGCCCCATGTATGCTGAGAGAGTTCACACAAGCCCCACCTGCCCTACTGTGAGGCTCCACAGCATAGCAGAGGTAGCGGAAGCTAACAGCAGTTATCAGCTGTGAGGGACAAAGGAGACTTAAACACCAGAGGCTGTATTTGAGCAAAGCAAGGGAAACAATCACAAGCACAGACAGTGCCTGAGAGACAGCTTGGACCTTTGTCTATAGTGGACAGGAGCCAAGAGTCTGTATTAACCTCCATTCCTTCAACACTCCATCTCCTCTGGGGCAAGATTCCTGCTGCTGGGAGAGGAGAAAGCTTCCACTTAAGGGGGACAGAACCAACCAGAGCCCAACCCTGAGGGCTTCAGCTCCAGCTATAAGGGACCAGATCCTATCCCCAGTAGGGCATCGAGGGCCACTGAGCAGAGGGGAAGTCCCACCTCACACACAGCTCCAGCTCTAGCCCCTGCACCTCCAGCCTCCACTCCCACAAAGATGATAGCTGCCAGCACACCTTGAGGAAAGATGTGACTTGCATCCACATCAAATCCAGCTCTCCCGTCAAAGGCACTGGACATATGCAGTCTACATAGGGATGCTCCCACATAGCAACACCCCTTCAAGACCACAGTAGGTAACTGTTTCACCTGAATTCAGAGTCAGAGAAAGTTAAGCAAAATGAAAAGTCAGGGAAACTGCTGTCAATTTGAAGAACAAGAAAAAAAACCTGAAAAATTAATGAAACAGATACAAACAATATACCATATTAAGACTTCAAAACATTGTTAATAAAAATGTTAACTAAATAGATAAACACAGTGAAATTTTCAACAGGGAATTATAAAATATAAAAAAGACCCAATCAGAAATGAAGAATTCAATAACTGAAATAAAAAGCACACTAGAGGTATTGAATAGCAGACTAAGTTAGAAGAACACATGAGTGCTCTGGAAGATAGAAAAATGGAAATCACCCAATCAGAATAGCAAAAAGAAAATTTTTTAATGAAAACAACTTAAGAAATCTATGGGAAAAAAATAAACATACTATCATATACTTTCTAGGAATTTTAGAAGGAGAAGAGAGAGAAAAGAGAATTGAAAATTTATTGGAGGAGATTATGGTTGAAAATTTCCTAAACCTAAGAAGGAAACAAATATCCAGATACAGGAATCCCAGAGCCTTCCAAACAAGATGAATCCAAACATTCACACCAAGACTTCTCATAATTAAAACAGTAAAAATTAAAGAGAGACTTTTAAAAGCAGCAAAAGAAAAACAGAATGAACATACAAGGGCATCCCCATAAAGCAATGAGTTGATTTCTCTGCAGAAACTGCAGGTCAGAAAGGAGTGACATATTTTCAAAGTACTGAAAGGGAAAAACCTGCAACCTACTATACTCTACCTAAAAAGATTATTATTTAAAAGTGAAGAAAAGATAAAGAACCTTTCAGACAAGCAAAAATGAAGAGTTCCTAATACTAAACTTACCCTAAAAGAAATGTTAAAAAGTCTTGTCTAAGAGAAAAAGAAGGAAGAATCTATAGGAAAGGGAAATCCCATTAGAAAAGGCAAATAAGCGGTCAGAACTGAGGATCAACCATTTATGTCAGTATAAAGATTAAGAAACAAAATATTACAAAAGTGATTATAACTGTGATAAACAGGAAAGGGATAAACATTAATATGTAAAATATGATATCAAGTGCACAGCATGGAAAAAGGGAGTAAAAAATACAGATCTTTAATAATGTATTTGAACTTAAATGACTACCAGTTTAAAATTTATATGTTGATCAATATATATGAACTGTATGGTAACCACAAATCAAAAACCTACAATAGATACAGAAAAACTAAAAAGAAAAGAACATTAGTATATAACTAAAGAAAAGAACAGAGCCCAAAGTCAACAGAAGAAAGGAAATAATAAAGATCAGAGAGGAAATAACTAAAATAGAGGCCAAAAATACAATAGAAAAATCAATAAAACAAGGAGTTGATTTTTTTTAAAAAAAGAAGAAACAAAATTGATAAACTTAGCCAGATTCACCAAGAAGAAAAGAGAGAGGACCCAAATAAGGAAAATAAGAAATAAAAAAGAATACTCTAAACACTTGCATGCCAATAAATTGGACAACCAATTTGGACAAATTTGGAAGAAATGGACAGATTTCTAGAAACATGAAATGCCAAGACTGAATCAAGAAGAAACATAAAATTTGAACAGTTCAATCACTAGTAGTAAAATTGAACTTTTAATTTAATAAATTTCCAAAAGAAAAAACTCCAAGGTTAGATGGCTTCACAGGGGAATTCTGTCAAACATATAAGGAAAAGCTAGTACCTGTACTCCTTAAACCATTCCAAAAAATTGAAGAGGATGAAACACTACCAAATTTATTATATGAGGACACAATTACTCTGATACCAAAATCAGACAAAGACACTACAAGAAAAGAATATTGCAGGCCAGTATTTTTGATGAATACCACTGCACAGATCCTCAAGAAAATATTAGCAAACCAAATCCAACAATATATAAAAAGAATCATATAACATGATCAATTTATCCCTGGATAAATCCCAGGGATGCAAGAATGATTCACTATTCACAAAGCAATCAATGTGATAAACTACATTAACAAAAGAGAAATCATCTCAAAAGATGCAGGAAAAGCATCTGACAATATTCAACATGCATTCACAATAACACCTCTCATAAAAGTTGGTATAGAAAGAACATATATCACAATAATAAAGGCCATTTATAACAAACCTAGAGCTAACATCATGTTCAACAATGAAAAACTGAGAGCCTTTCCTCTAAATTTAGGACAAGGATGCCCATTCTTATCACTTCAATTTAATGTAATATTGAAAGTCCTAGCCACAGCAGTCAGACAAGAAAAGTAAATAAATAAAAGGCATCCAGATTGGAAGGGAAGAGGTAAATCTTTCACTCTTTGCAAGTGAAACAATACTATATATAGAAAACCCTAAAGTGTTAGTCGCTCAGTCGTGTCTGACTCTTTGCAACCCATGGACTGCCTGCCAGCCTCCTCTGTCCATGGAATTCACCAAGTAAGAATACTGGAGTGCGTAACTGTTCCCTTCTCAAGGGATCTTCCTGACCCAGGGTTCAAAACCAGGTCTGTCACATTGCAGGCAGATTCTTTACCATCTGAGCCACCAGGGCAGGTGATACAGTACTATATATAGAAAACCCTAAAGATTCCATCAACAAGCTATTAGAACTACTAAATGATTTCAGTAAAGCTGCAGGATACAAGATTAATATACAGATATCTGTCACTTTTCTACATACTAATAATGAACTATGAGAAAGAGAAAGTAAAAAAAAAAAATCAATTTAAAATTTCATCAGAAAGAATAAAATACCTTAAACTTAACCAAGAATTTAGAAGACCTGTACTCCAAAAGCTATAAAACATTGATGAAGGAAATTGAGTATGATACAAAGAAATGAAAAGATTCCCCATACTATTGGATTGGAAGAATTATTATTGTCTAAATGGCCATACTACCCCACCCCCAAAATATCTACAAATTTAATGCAATCCCTATCAAACACATGACATTTTCACACAATGAGAACAAATAATCCTAAAATTCATATGGACCCACAAAATACCCCAAATGGTCAAAGCAATCTTGAGATTAAAAGAATAAAGCTGGAGGTATCATGCTTTCTGACTTCAGACTATACTACAAAGCTATAATAATCAAAATGGCATGTAACTAGCACAAAAGCAGACACAGAGATCAATAGAGAGGCCAGAAGTAAACCCATGCATCTGTGGTCCATTAATCTACACAGAAGAGGCAAGAATGTACAGTAGAGAAAAGGTAGTCTTCAATAAGTTGTTTGGGAAAACTGCAAAGCTACATGTAAAAGAATGAAATTAGAATAGTCCCTAACACCATATGCAAAAATAAACTCAAAATGGATTAAAGATCTGAATGTAAGACCTGAAACCTTAAAACTCCTAGAAGAGATAATAAATTTAACAGTATTTCTTTGGTTCCATCTCCTAAGGCAAAAGAAATAAAAGCAAATATATAGAAGTGGGACCTAATTAAACTTAAAGCCTTTTACACAGCAAAGGAAACCATCAACAAAATGAAAAGAGAACCTACTGAATGGGAGAAAATATTTGTAAATTATATGGACAACAAGGAATTAATATCCACTGTGTACAAACAGTCCGTACAACTCAAAATCAAGAAAACAAGCAACCCACTCCAAAAATGGACAAGAGATCTAAATAGACATTTTCCCAGAGAAGATACACAGATGGCCAACAGGCACATGAAAAGATGTTCAACACTGCTAATTATTAGAGAAATGCAAATCAAAACAACAATGAGATGTCAACTCACACCTGTCAGAATGACTATCATCAAAAACATCTACAAATAACTGCTACACCAAATCAGGGAGCGTCAAGGGAGTGATAAGGGATTAAAAAACACAGACTACTATGTATAAAATAGATTAACAACAAGGATATATTGTACAGCACAGGAAGCTACAACCATTATCTTATAATTTTTAATTATAATTATCTATAAAAAATACTAAATACTATGTTGTATACCTGAAACATAATATCATAAAGCAACTATTCTTCAATTTAAAAAAAAACTATGGATTATATAGAGAAGACTTTGTCTCAAGGAGATTGTGAGATATGGAGAAGATTAGATGGGGTGGGGTTGGATTAGGAGAAAAGGATAATTAGCAGAGTTTTGAGATTAATGATTTCCATCCCACCTCCCATATTCAAATCAATTGCTAGACTCTAAAATGCAGAGGTCAAGCACTGTCTTCCATGTGCTCCCAAGCTTAGCATAGTGCCTAACTAAAAGTAGACATATAAAATATATTTATGGAATGAATAAATTCTTCTCAACC
The DNA here is from genome assembly GCF_003369695.1 of Bos indicus x Bos taurus. Lineage (NCBI taxonomy): Eukaryota > Metazoa > Chordata > Mammalia > Artiodactyla > Bovidae > Bos > Bos indicus x Bos taurus. Next base: position 52,581,839 of record NC_040077.1, read on the forward strand.
TTATGGGGGTGTCATAAATCCCTTTAGAAGTCAGATGAAATTTATGGGCTCTTTCTTTAGAAAAATGCAAATAAGTACACACACATACACACACACAATCATCTATATAATTACAGGGGGTTCAAGGACTCCCTGAAGCCCATTCAGGGTCACCAGGTTAATAAATGGTGATTAGGAGATGTGTGACACATTATTTATGTCTTGCAGATTATCCAGACTCTCTCCCATGATTTAAACTTAAAAGGAATTGTTCCGTCAAGTCCATCAAGTTTTACTAGTTGTAGAAAAGTTCTCTAGAAAAGGCATCATGAGTAGATTTTATTGTATAAGAATGTCTGTTTCTGTGGGTATACTCTCAAGTCTACTGTAGACACCTTTTCACCCAATTCATTCTCATAATCCTGACTGTTGTTTTGAAAAATTAATGAACGTTTTATATTTTTACAGAGAGTATTTTTCAGTAAAATAATAATATTATCTCACAATAATATGTAGTTGCTTTGGTAGTATACCTATGTAACACTTATACCATTAAATAAAAATGTCAATAAAAAGAATTGTCACAGATTGTGTCCAAAGAAACATTTCCAACATTTTTCTTTTGCTTTCTATGAAGTATGGCAAAAATAGCCTCTAGTTAAACATGGACATTAACACAATAGGAAGTTAATATCTGCTTACCTATTGGAAAACTATTCGGTACTTGAGTATAAGCTATGTCTACATAACATTTTGACTAAGAGGAAGTGGAAGAAGGGAAAGCATTCTTAATGAATATTTTCATATTAGTGTCTAGATACGAGTTTCTTTGCTATTCATTACTTCCCCTTCCTGAGGTTTGCTTCTGTGTTTTTAATAACCAATTTCTCATATCTACACTTAACACCCAACTTGAAACATATTCCTCAAACATGTTTTTCCTATATTGCATGGTTTTCTGAGTGCTTTATGCAGTTATATCAGTCAGAAATAATGGAAAAATCGGACGAGGTGATGGGGAATGGCAAGCTGTTATCATTATAGTTTGCACTACTCAAGTGTCTGGGAAATTTTTAGACCACTAATGCCGTTGATAGCCCTAGTGCAAGGTGTGGAATTCAATGGCAGCTATTTCGAACAGATGTAAGGAAATAGCTGAATTCATCAACCAGTTCTAGAGCTTTTGTGGCAGACTTGCTCAAATAGTGACACCCAGAACATCAACAACTAGCTTGTTAGGCTACACAGGTGTGTTTTCTTTCTAGAACCTGTAGTCTGAGTGTGAAATGGATTTGTTGATATAAACAGTCTCTGCTATACGTCAGTTCAACATATACCATTTCAGCTGATCCTTAAGACAACCACAGGAACTTGTTCCCATTTAATAAGTGAAAAGCCAGTAGCTCAATTAGGTTATTTTATTGGCCATGAACCACTTACCTATTAGATGATGACCCTGAAATTTGAGGCAGAGACGATTTGCTTCTACAAGTGCCTTGCTAAACTGCCCCTCCTGCTGAAGAATTTTAACATATATACCCTACCTCCCCTTCCAGCCCTGTTTCTAGTACATGTGTGACACTTCAGTGAGAGGAAAATTTAACTGACATTGTGATCAACCTCTCTGGAGTTGTGAACACAATATGTATAAAACAACTGGAAAAGTTCGTAGTTTTGCACATAAGTGCCTGTGCCGTCAACATCAGCAGCTTCTTTAATGCTAGCAGGCAGAAATGATCAACTATGTCTCTTTCAATGAGAATATCCATATTGTTTTCCAGTAAAAGGGTAACACATATGTGATAGACGATAACATGTTTGTTAGATGTTGGTCCATTCTTTAGTCAACCAGGGAACTTGGATTGCTCTGCTCATCCATGGAGGCAGGATCTTCTCAATATGGCCCCAGGAGACTGGGAGTGACCTTGTGTCCTCCATGGATGTGACTTTGGTCAGGGTTATGAGGCCATTGGGAAGCAGCTTCATTTGACCTTTGGGACTTTTCACACAATTGTAACATTAAAATTTCCATTGGCAGAAATGCTTTTTCTAGCATGACACGGACACTCAGAGGTTGATATTTAAGTCCGGTATAGAAAATATAACTTGAAGTTATAAATAGGCACATACTTATAACTCTCTAGGTTCACCTTCTCTAACAATCACCTTCATTTCTGCAAAACTGAAACTTTATTAAGCAACTACTTGTGCCAAGCACTATGCTGAAGTTTCCTATTGATTATTGTATTTTATTCTCTCAGTGACCCTATGGCTTTTTTAAAAAGGATCACCCCAATAATCAGAGTAGAGTGGTGTGGTTTTTGTTACAATGGTAACAATTTCTTTCTGTCAAGATAGGGTTTAAAATATAACACTCATGATTTTTGTTACCCTTCCTTCCAAGAAAAAACAAATGCTGTTTATGGGAATCTCAGTTTAATAATATCAGATGAGCAGAATTATCTTTTTTAAACTGTTAGCCTTGATCGAAGGCATTTAGATACTAAAGCCTCTCGTTCTAAGACAGTTACAACACAAAAGCAGGTCCAAGGGTTATCTGTGCATCTTACATTTTAAATCTAAATTTAAACTTACATTTCCACCAATCAGAACTCAGAGTTACTATCTCTGTTGATCACAGAAAGAGATATGTTTCTAATTAGCTAACTTTAAAGCCCTATCTTAATCACTTAGAGCATTCTTGTGCACATCTGTGCAGCAGGAGTAACTGAATTACCTCCATGGTGTGTGTGCGTCTGGGTGTGCGTGTGTGTTTAAAGCAATGCTATAACTCTGTCCAAATGCGATTCAGCACTGCTTTAAAGTTTAGAAGCAAATGTGTGCTTAGTAATGTAGTTTAAAAACTGAAACCCCCTTCTACCTTATATGTTCTTCTCTCGTAAATTGGGCTTGTGTGTGGAGGGCAGCCATTTCAAATACTGTGACACATACATCCCCAAACTTCTTCCCTCTTCTATGGGACCTAAATGAGCACCAGAGCCAGGGCCTCTCATGTGGTTTTGCTTCATCTTACAATGACATCAGTATCTTTCCATTCGCCTCATTTTTATAAAATTGTGCCCAGAATGAATGGCGATGCCAGTGAAGGAAACTGAGTCCTGGGAGTAATTTTTTATTAGACTAAATGAAGTGATATGATAAACAAGTACAACCTGACGTGACAATATGGCATAAAGCCATGATACAAAATGTTTCATTCTAGTCTTGTGAATGTTTTTTAAAGCTTTTATGCCTTTCACATGTCTTGTGTGTATATATACTGACCAGTGGAAACATAATTCGTGCTCAGATATTTACTTCTGTCAATGAATGACCAGATGGTTCTTGCCTATGTTGGAAGAGAACCATTTTGCCTATTCAGTAACTTGTAGGGACATTACATGTAACAGACTAAGCAGGATGATCCTCTGTAGCCCAAGTGAGAAACTTGCAGCTTTCTCAACTTTGTAAAGTTGGCAGAGACTCACAAATGCCTTTATTCTTATATTTTAATTGAAATAGTTTGTGTATTTTTCCTACCAAAGCATCACATGCTCAATGTGGAAAACTGTAGCGATACAGGGGAAAAAATGCTTATAAACTAATTTTTACTACTTTTTCACTTAACCACTTGGAGACTGATGGTGGTGATGAGGATATGAAGGTGACATTTATTTGAATACATACTGTTTGTCTGACACTGTGCTGAGAGCTTTACATCAATTATTTTATTTAATCCTCCCCAGAACCCGTGGATACTGGTATTAATCTCATTTCATAGTGGAGGAAGCTGAAGCCCAGAGATGTTAAGTGAATTGCCCACCATCATATAACTACTGGGTAACACAATAGCAGAACTAATTGAACCTGGGATTGCTGAACAGCTAACCCCATTAATTTCTAAGAGTTTACTAAGTCGTATATGTTTAAAATATTCCTTTTGCTTGTTTTTCAGTTGAATTTATGAAGCTTTTGATTTATTAAAATATTTTATTTTTGCACAGACAAACCTATACTTTTGTGGTTTCTAGCTTTAAGTGCCATGTTTCAAAAGGCCTTTCCTGTTCTTAGTTTATAATATGGGAAGGAGAAAAAAAAGAAGTGCTAATGATATGAGAAAAAAAGAATCACAAGCCAGAAAGCCAGGGTATCTGCCAGAGTTGTTACCAATAGGAAGGAAAAGGAAATGTGAAGGTGTGTTTGAAGGCAGTGGCAGAAGGGGATGTAAAGCTGTTCTTTCATTATAGCCACTGAGTCCAATAAGCCAGTTAAATATACTTCTTTTCATGCCTCCTACCCGTCTCTTTAAATTCCTGTAGCAGGGTCTGGACTAGGAAGAGGGACTGGAGGAAAAGAGATGAAGGCTTATTATATATCTGGTGCTACTTGAGAATCTCTTTTATTATTATTTTGAAAGTCTCTTTGAGTATCAAATGCCTTCTGTCAGGCAGTAGCCAAATGCCAGCACTTCTGTGTGGCACATGTTGTTCAGTTGCTCAGTTGTGTCTGATTCTTTGCAACCCTATGAACTGCAGCACGCCAGGCTTCCCTGTCCTTCACTATCTCCTGGAGCTTGCTCAAGCTCTTGTCCATTGAGTCGGTGATGCCATCCAACCATCTCGTCCTCTGTCATCCCCTTCTCCTGCCTTCACTCTTGCCCAGCTTCAGGGTCTTTTCTAATGAGTCAGCTCTTCACATCAGATGGCCAAAGTATTTGGAGCTTTGGCTTCAGCATCAGTCCTTCCAATGAATATTCAGGACTGATTTCCTGTTCAGACTCTCCTGTGGAGACCTCTCACCCAGATATTTCCTATCATACAGGAAACCCTCCCTGGATGATCTCTAATCACTTCCTTCTCTCAGCTCTGATTCCCACAAGAATGTCCTTTGCACTGAAGGAGCCTTCCTAAGCATGGTCCTTTCAATATTGTGCATGACTCCCCTCCACTTGAACCACAGGGAGAAGAAGATCAGGTACTTTTTCCCTCAAAATGGTAAAAATGGAGGCTGCCTGCATTGCTGCCCTTTCTCCTCACCTTTCCCTGTGGACAACTTCATACAGCCTCCTACCTTTAAAATCTTGAAGTCCAGGCTCTCATCGGGGTCAGTGTCCCACATTTTATGGGGCATGCATTAGATTCTCCAAGAGCTCTTTTCTGGGAGCAAGAGGAGGCAAGCTTTTGAATTCTGGCAGCTTGGCAATCATATTTTGGGGAAAGAGATGCCAGCCTTTCCTTCTGGTTACCATTCCAAGTCTCCATAGGAGGTCCTCATGGAGCACACCTACTCCTGTGAATTTTCTCCTCTTACTTTCACTGTTAAAGAATTATCTGTAAGAGTGATGGGGCCAATATTTTTACCTTTAGCAAGTCCTGGGGAAATATGGCAGCACCTCTTTAGCATTCATAGATATTAATCCTCAGTGTTAGGACCTCAGCTGAAACACCAAGATGATAGGAAAAGCCCCACTCTACATCATACAATATAGAGTTATTTTTGTGTTGTGGAGATAGATATCATGTGATAGAAAGTTTCTAATTTTTTATTCAGAATGGATTTTCAGTTATCACAGATGTTTTTTGATTAGTATATTACTTTAAAAAAAATAGTGGCCTAAGCCATCAATAAATTGGCGTACATTTCTTCTAGAGGTATATATAGCTCCATTACAATAAAATGAAAAAAATCAAACTAGTGTTCTATATTGCAAAGCTATTTCTGTGTCACAGTGTGTAGTCCTTAGAAGCAGTATTTTGTTGATCGTGGTGACAACAAATTCAATATATCTAATAATCCTGCATAGCAGGTCTTCATTCTCCTTCCTGTTGATGTGACAGCCACTCTTTAATGAAACCTTATTTTGTATACTATTTGCATTGTAGATCAGGAATGAAGAGCTGAGTTTGCTTAAGCAATAGCTGAGCTGTTTATACTTTTTATATTCTTCCATCAACAAATAATTACCCTTCAACCAACCTTACCTCTTTCTACTTCATATATGCAAACCACCCAAATAAAACATACTCAAAATCCCAAACCACACATCAGTATACGGAAACAATCAGGTCCCAGAGAAGCATAGAAGAGCTTATGCCTAACCAACCCATTCTACTTCCTTTTTCCAAGGCATTCATTCATTTAGAAAGTCTATATTGAGCAACTATTGTGCACCATAAACCTGTGAGGCAATGAAGTTTCTTTTTCTCATTTATTTACTATAGGAAAGCAAAGAATAATGCTTGTTTTAACTCCAGTTTTATAAAATTGGAATGTTATTTCTGGCTTAAAGATAATAGTTTAGTAAGACTTTGCTATGTCACTGGTTTATTGTCTGTAATTCTCTGTTAGAATACATTGACACATGATTGGTTTTAAATGGCCTTTGGCAGTCTGCTGTAGGGCCATGAGGCCCTTTGCTATCTGTACTTCCAAAATAACATGCAGTTCCTGAATAATCTGGATTTTTACTTCCTTAGAACTCAGTTATGCCCTGGCATATATTATTGAAGTGTTAAATGGGTATAAATTAGGGCATGTATTGACAGTTCGGGTAGCATATGCAGTACTCTAGAATAGCCCAGACCAATAAGATGCAGGCTGTCAATACAGCTAAATTATTACAGAATAACATTTGTAAGATTAGACGAAGTTTTTTTGTTTTATATGAGCGTTTCTCTGAATACTTAGTTTTTCTAGGGCTTTTACTATGTCTTTAAAGTATACCATCTCCACTTTTATCCATTTCAGTATTTAAGGAGATGTTTGTACATACATCTGTGTGTTTGTGACTCACAATAATGTTAGCATACACTGTGAATGAAAGAGTCTCTACTGAAAATATTTGCCCACTGTTCAAAAAAGGATATTTCAAGGTGAAGAGTAAAAACTTCTGCAAATAATGTTAAACTTTGAAATAATGTTCAGCAAGTCCTGAAAGGTGACTATGGATTGCTGTGAATTTTAAACAATTCTTCAAAAAGCTTAGAAGAGGGAAATCCGGCCATATGTTAAAATGTCTGATTTTTCTTCTAATTCTTCTTCTTATAACAGCAGAATTTTGAGTTTGAGTGGGTGCTGTATAAATATCTGCTGATTGCTTAAGGAAATATATCAGAATTTTTTTTTAAATGGTGAGTTTTTTGTATTTTTTTAAAGGAAGAATAAAACTTGGGCAAAACTTTTCTCCATTGCCTCACTTTGGTGAATTTTCAGCTCTTCCCAGGCATACTGATCATTACCAAAATGTAAATTAATCATCACTCCAATCTCTCCTTCAAACTTTCTTCTCTTCTGGTGTTTCCTGTTGAATATCTATTCTAGTGTAGCAAGTTAGAAATTAGCTCTAACAAATTACTATAAGGTTGGACCCTTAATAAGTTTAGATACTAGATCAGATCAGATCAGATCAGTCGCTCAGTCGTGTCCAACTCTTTGCGACCCCATGAATCGCAGCACGCCAGGCCTCCCTGTCCATCACCAACTCCCGGAGTTCACTGAGACTCACGTCCATCGAGTCAGTGATGCCATCCTATCATTTTGCCTTTTCATACTGTTCATGGGGTTCTCAAGGCAAGAATACTGAAGTGGTTTGCCATTCCCTTCTCCAGTGGAACTTCTGTATAAAAAAGATAAAGTAGCTCTTTGAAACAGTTAATAGCATAAAAAGTTGAAAATGTGAGAAATAAAAGGTACTATAAAAGCCTGGTGCATATTTTTGGAAGAACTAAACAGAAGTTTTATATATTCCTTAAAATTAACCAGTGGATGTGTTAAGTATTAAATGTGTAAAGAGAGAATTAGTGATCTAGAAGCTAGATCTTAAGAAATAAAACAAAATTCTGGGTATATCTAGTAAAAGTTTCAGAAGGAAAATTATAGAAAATATTAGAAGCAAAAATCAAAGAGATTTTGATAAGAAATTTCTGCTGCTGCTAAGTCGCTTCAGTCGTGTCCAACTCTGTGCGACCCCATAGACGGCAGCCCATCAGGCTCCCCCGTCCCTGGGATTCTCCAGGCAAGAACACTGGAGTGGGTTACCATTTCCTTCTCCACTGCATGAAAGTGAAAGTGAAGTCGCTCAGTCGTGTCCGACTCTTAGCGACCCCATGGACTGCAGCCTACCAGGCTCCTCCATCCATGGGATTTTCCAGGCAAGAGTACTGGAGTAGGGTGCCATTGCCTTCTCCGAAGAAATTTCTAGAGATTATCAATTAAGTCATGAATTATCAAACTAATACATATATTTGATTTTAAAAGGTTAGAGGATGCAAGAAAGATCTGTAAGATAAAGCAAATTCTTTTCCCTAGTTCATCCCACCTCAACCTCCCTCCCGCACTGAGGCTACCACTTAACAGAACTTTTGTTTTCTATCTTGCTATATTTTGATGTTGTTTGAGATATTGTCTGTTGACTTTCAACCAGAAGAAATGGTGATTTAGTTAGCTCTCTTACAGTATGAGCATACACATGGAAGCACACAGACATTTTCGCTCTCCCTAGCCTTCCAGTGTAGCTGTATCTCAACTTCTGGTTCATTAAATACTCTGCATCTATAGCATTATCACTGTATAAAGTTGTTCCCTTTTGAGCATCATTGTTTTCTGTAATGAGGTTTCCTTTCCTGAACAACTCTTCACTATTTCCTGGAGGTAAATATTGCTTTAGTTTTATTTGCTTGATTTCTGTATCATTATCACAAACCCATTCCCAGGTCTGTGACCATCACTATTTTTTTTAATATGCTCAGACACATCAGGAAGCTTATCATTTCCATTATTTTCCTTGCACACCTCCACTTGGAGGCTTAGATTCTCCTGTTCATTCTTGTTGCTCCCTGGACACTTGAGTCAACTATTCTCTGGATCCCACATTTTTCTCTTCTTTTGCTTTCTCATTCTAGTGGGGGTGTATCCACCAGTACCTCCTCAAGAAATGTATCTCAGTTCAGTCACTCAGTTGTGTCCAGTGCTTTGTGACCCCATGGACTGTAACACACCAAGCTTCCCTGTCCATCACCAACTCCTGGAGCTTGCTCAAACTCATGTCCATCAAGTCGGTGATGCTACCCAACCATCTCATCCTCTGTCGTCCCCTTCTCCTCCTGCCTTCAATCTTTACCAGCATCAGGGTCTTTTCCAATGAGTCAGTTCTTCACATCAGGTGGCCAAAGAATAGGAGTTTCAGCTTCACCATCAGTCCTTCCAATGAACACCCAGGGCTGATCTCCTTCAGAATGGACTGGTTGGATCTCCTTGCAGTCCAAGGGACTCTCAAGAGTCTTCTCCAACACCACAGTTCAAAAGCATCAATTCTTTGACACTCAGCCTTCTTTATGGTCCAACTCTCACATCCATACATGACTACTGGAAAAACCATAGCTTTGACTATACAGAACTTTGTCAGCAAAGTAATAATGTCTCTGCTTTTTAATATGCTGTTTAGATTGGTCATAGCTTTTCTTCTGTAGAGGAAGCTTAATTTCATGGTTGTAGTCACCATCTGCTGTGATTTTGGAGTCCAAGAAAATAAAGTCTGTCACTGTTTCCATTGTTTTTCCATCTATTTGCCATGAAGTGATGGGACCGGATGCTGAGTTTTCAGCCAACTTTTTTTACTCTCCTCTTTCACCTTCATCAAGAGGCTTTTTAGTTCTTCTTCACTTTCTTTAAGGGTGGTGTCTCCTGCATATCTGAGGTTATTGATATTCCTCCTGGCAATCTTGATTCCAGCTTGTGCTTCATCCAGGCCAGCATTTCGCATGATGTAGTCTGCATATAAATTAAGTAAGCAGGGTGACAATATACAGCCTTGACATACTCCTTTCCCAATTTGGAACCAGTCCATTTTCATGTCCAGTTCTAACTGTTGATTCTTGACCTGCATACAGGTTTTTCAGGAATCAGGTTAGGTGGTCTGGTATTCCCATCTCTTTCAGAATTTTCCACAGTTTGTTGAGATCCACACAATCAAAGGCTTTGGTGTAGTCAGTAAAGCAGAAGTAGATGTTTTTATGAAACTCTCTTGCTTTTACTATGATCCATCAGATGTTGGCAGTTTGATCTCTGGTTTTTCTTTTCTAAATCTAGCTTGAACATCTGGAAGTTCTCAGTTCACGTACTGTTGAAGCTTGGCTTGAAGAATTTTGAACATTACTTTGCTAGCATGTTAGATGAGTACAATTATTTAGTAGTTTGAACATTCTTTGGCATTGTCTTTCTTTGGGATTAGAATGAAAACTGACCTTTTCCAGTCCTGTGGCCACTGCTGAGTTTTTAAAATTTGCTGGCGTATTGAGTGCAGCACTTTCACAGCATCATCTTTTAGGATTTTAAATAGCTGGAATTCCATCACCTCCTGTAGCTTTGTTCCTAGTAATGCTTCCTAAGGCAACACTTCACTTTGCATTCCAGGATGTCTGGCTCTAGGTGAGTGATCACACCATCATGGTTATCTGGATCGTGAAGATCTTTTTGTATAGTTTTTCTGTGTTTCTTGCACCTCTTGTTAATATCTTCAGTTTCTGTTAGATCCATAACGATTCTGTCCTTTATTGTATATGGGAGCTAAAACTTCTTAAGACCTTGCTTGTCTGAAAATGGCTTTTTCCTGCATCACGTTTAATTAATGCTTAACAGAGTTTTGAGTTTTCATTGAAAATCATTTTTCCTCAGAAGTTTGAGGTAATGTTCCATTGTTTTCTACTTTTGAACTTCCTATTGAGAAGTCTTATTCCCTTCTGTTTCTGATAACTTGGATGTGACCCATCCTGTTCACTCTCCCAGAAGGTATTGGGTTTTTTTTTTTTTTTCAACTCCAGATTTTCTGAAATTCCATAATGATTCTATATGAATTGGATTTTTGTTATTTTCTTTTTTTTGTTTTTAATTTTTCTTCCCCATGATTTTCTCAGTATGCATGTTCTGCAATGCCTCTTCATCATTATTGAACCTAAGATTGACCTTATTTTGTTATCTCTTTTCCTATTATCTTCTTTATTTTTGTTTTGCTTTCTGTAAGATTTCCTCAACTTTATCTTCTAACTCTTCTGTTGATTTTTTTTCAGTTATGATATTTTAATTTGCAAGCACTCTTTCTTATTCTTAAATATACTTTCTTATTGCATCCTATTTCTCCCACCATAGATGCAAAAATCCTTATTTTATCATTATGGATATAATAGGATTTTTAAAAAGTGTTCTTCTTCTGTCCATGTCTCAGTTTCTGCTAAGTTCCTCTTTTTGATTTGTTTGCTTTATCATATTAACTTTATGTTAAAAATTTCCCCCAAATATCTAACGGTCCATGTCTCTCCACTCATATTTGAGGTGAGACCTTGAAAAATGATTAGAATTTCAGAGACAGGACTTACTGACCAGTGACCTTCCTCCTAGGAATTCACATGTTTTATTGTGGCATGTCCACATGTCAGTGTTGCTAGGTCAGCCCAGTTAGTTTCCAGAAAGATTACTATAACTTCCTGGAAGGAGAATCTCCAGCTATCTGGGTACCAGATACGCAAAGGGTGCTGGAGAAGCATCATTAATAAATCAACATCCTTTCATTTCATTTCCCTCACCCTTGCCTTTACCCTTGCCTGGGGTCTGTGGTTCAGATCATCCAGTGAGGAAGTGTTTCTGCAGCTAAGGAGGAAGTTTGGGAAGAAGAGAGCCCGCTCGGCTGCATGGGCTTTGGGAGACTATCAGAGGGCTTGAGTGCATTTTATATAGAATTGCTACCGCTCCTGTTTTCAGTTCTGCTCTGCAACTGCACCTCCAGGGGCACATGGTTTGTCCAATTCCTGAGCCTTCCAGGAATTGGAAGGATAGAGTTTCTCTGGAGCAAATGAGCTTCTATTTCTTAGCCAACACCACGTACACAAGCAAAATCACCCGCACTTACTAACGTTTTCTGCCTCCGCTCTGCTTCAACACCACTTATCCATCTGCTTTCCATCTCTCAGAATCTTCTATTGTCATCCTTCTCAGTTATTCTTGTTGTCCCTAAGAGTCCCTGCCTGTCTTAAAATTCTCGTACCATTATTTCATTAGAAATTCAAAGTCAGGGGGATTTAAAAGTGATGTTCGTCCTGTCATGTCTTCCCCAGCACAGTCTTCACACTGCAGCCAGCATTTTTATTCAGACCCAGGCTGATTAGAAACTTGTCAAATGGCTATAAACCTCTTACTTATTAAGGGCAGAAAGGCCTTCCCCTGGTTATTTCTCTAGCCGCATTTCGCATTTCTGTTCTTCTCCTCCCCTACCTTTACCCCTATCTGCACCCACTCAATGCTCTGGCTATATATATGTGTGTGTGTGTGTGTGTGTATACATTTTTTTTTTTTTTTTACCCCTGTGCTAAGTTGCTTTTGGTCATGTCCAATTCTTTGCAACCCCATGGACTGTAGCCCACCAGGCTCCCCCATCCATGGGATTCTCCAGGCAAGAAAAGTGGAGCGGGTTGCCATTTCTTTCTATATTTTTACCCCTGTACTATGTTTTATTCCCAGACTCTTTGCATGTGCTATTGTTCATAACACAACTCACCACTTAGATTCACACTTGACTACACTGTAATCATCATAGAGGTCTCAGCTGAAAGATCACCTTCTCTAGAGAGCCTTACATGGTGTTACCCCCACCTTAGACCTGGGTTCTCATCAACATAATATCTAATTCTACCCTGATTGGAGCACCGACTCCATTGGGTGTTCCATGAGGACATCTTGGCTATTTGCCTTGCACATAGTTCAGTTCAGTCACTCAGTTGTGTCCGACTCTTTGCAACCCCATGGACTGCAGCATGCCAGGCTTCCCTGCCCATCACAAACTACCAGAGTTTACTCAAACTCATGTCCACTGAGTTGGTGATGCCATTTAACCATCTCATCCTCTGTCGTCCCCTTCTCCTCCTGCCCTCAATCTTTCCCAGCATCGGGGTCTTTTCCAGTGAGTCAGTTCTTCACATCAGGTGGCCAAAGAATAGGAGTTTCAGCTTCAGCATCAGTCCTTCCAATGAATATTCAGGACTGATTTCCTTTAGGATGGACTGGTTGGATCTCCTTGCAGTCCAAGGGACTCTCAAGAGTCTTCTCCAACACCACAGTTCAAAAGCATCAATTCTTTGATGCTTAGCTTTCTTTATAGTCCAATTCTCACATCCATACATGACTACTGGAAAAACCATTGCTTTGACTAGACGGACTTTTGTTGGCAAAGTAATGTCTCTGCTTTTTAATATGCGGTCTAGGTTGGTTATAACTTTCCTTCCAAGAAACAAGTTTCTTTTAATTTCATGGCTGCAGTCACCATCTGCAGTGATTTTGGAGCCTCAACAAAAAATAAAGTCTGTCACTGTTTCCACTGTTTCCCCATCTATTTGCCATGAAGTGATGGGACCGAATGCCATGATCTTAGCTTTCTGAGTGTTGAGTTTTAAGCCAACTTTTCACTCTCGTCTTTCACTTTAATCAAGAGGCTCTTCAGTTCTTTGCTTTCTGCCATAAGGGTGGTGTTATCTGCATATTTGAGGTTATTGATATTTCCCCCAGCAGTTTTGATTCCAGCTTGTGCTTCATCCAGCCCAGCATTTCTCATGATGTACTCTGCATATAAGCAGGGTGACAATATACATCCTTCATGTACTCCTTTCCCGATTTGGAACGAGTCTGTTGTTCCACGTCCAGTCCTAACTGTTGCTTCCTGACCTGCATACAGATTGCTTTTTCGATGATCCAACAGTTGTTGGCAATTTGATCTCTGATTCCTCTGCCTCAGTTCATGTACTGTTGAAGCCTGGCTTGGAGAATTTTGAGCATTACTTTGCTAGCGTGTGAGATGAGTGCAATTGTGCAGTAGTTTGAGCATTCTTTGGCATTGCCTTTCTTTGGGATTGGAATAAAAACTGTCCTTTTCCAGTCCTGTGGCCACTGCTGAGTTTTCCAAATTTGCTGGCATATTGAGTGCAGCACTTTCACAGCATCATATTTTCCACATAGTAGGCATTCCGATTTGTTTAAATGTTGAATGAGGTTTTTTGTTCTGACCTTTTTCACTCAGTATTTTCACTGACTGTTTAAGTCTTTCTTTACCTTCAAGCCTTGGTTATATTCTAGTAACAGTTTACCCATCTGTTATATTTTTACAACCTCTTTTCCAAACTTAGAAATACTGCAAAGTATAGAAAACCTGAAGAAAGTGGAAGTGCTTATACACTCACTTTGTACATTTAAAGACTTTATTTCAGATGTAAAATTAACAAAATTATATCTTCAAATATTAGTTCAGAATAAAGACAGTTTTCGTTTTTTTTGTGTGTGGCTTAAAAATTTTAGACAACAGTACAACCAGAACTTGAAGTGAATCAGTACTTAGTGCTGTAGCATTTAATGTGGTAGCAAAACAAAGTGGTGGGGAACGGGGTGTGCTGGAAGTTGGATTTTCTGGTAATTTTGATTTATTCAGGTTGTGGGTAGGCAAATGAAAAAGGGGAAAAAAAAAAAAAGAACTGGATTTTTGATGCCCATCTGTTCATGCTTCAGAGACCTGGAAACTGATGTTTTAAATTTCCTGGTTTTAGTTTTCTGGTTTATGCAGCTTTAAGAAGGGGAAAGATGAAAACTCTCAGTTAGAAAAATGAAGAAATAAAAGGAAGGACAAGGAAAAGCTTAAGGTAGAAAAAACGAAACAAATAATATGAAGGGAGGAATATATTTGATTTATAACATTGAGCCTTTTTGTAATTAATGTGCCTCTAGGCAGAGAACAAATCTTTGATTAGTATACAAATGAAAATAAGGTAACATATTAAAATGCCTGCCTTAAATGGATGGCTAGGTGTAAACTTGTGAGGGTTAACAAGAAAAATGCATCTTGAAAAAGGCATGGATCTCAGATTTTGTAAGTAGTTTAACTGTGAAAGGGCCAGTTGAGTCAAAAACTGGACTTCTTAGAACATTGTCTCTTTAGTAACCATAACAACAAAGTGATGATGATCTTCATTATTATCAAAAATAAAAAATGATAGTATTTACTGAGCTCTTACTAGGTGCCACACAACGTGGAAAACAGAACTGCACAGCAGCATTGTTACTAACCCCATTGTACGGGTTGGGTAGCTGGCTGAGAGAAAGCTCTTTCCGCAAGGCAGCCAATAAGTGGCAGAGTCCTGAATTTAAAGCTATGTGACATACCTAGAGGCCTGCCTGATCCAGTGTACCTTTTTGCCTCCTTATAAGATAATCAATAAATTAGATTAGAAATTTGATCCTCCTACTTCCCTGAGAAGTTTAGGGGACTGGTCTCATTCTCACTGAATATATGGGAAAACCCAGGTTTAAAGAGATTAAGTAAATATCTTCACAACTGAACAAACTGTTAAGAAAAATTCTCTCCTAAACTCAATTTTCTATACTTTTAAAATTTATTTTAGTAAAAAAAGTAAATAAAAGGAACATTTTTGTTTCACAAGAAAATTCACACCTTTTCTTCTTTTCGTCCCCTAGATTCTCTTACCAGTTTTGATGGTCAGCCCTCTCTTGTACAGTATTCTTTTGTTGTCACTCTCTGTCAACATGGATGTGGTACCTCCAACTCCATCGTTTTCCTGGTACTCTGTTCAGGAAATTTCGCTCATCTCAGTATTGACTCTCTCTCCTCTTTTCCAAAATAATGTCTCATTGTATTCATCATCTAGGGTTGCCATAACAAAATGCCATAGACTTGGTGGTTTAAACAACAAAACTTATTTTACAATTCTGGAGGCTGGAGGTCTGAGATGAGAGTGCTAGAATAGCCAGTTCTGAGGAGAGCTGTCTTACAGACTTGCAGATGGCTGCCTTCTGGCTGCATCCTCACATGTGGCAGGGGGAGAGAAAGAGATCTCTTCCTCTACTTTTAGGCCACATAGTCCTATTGGATTATGGCACAATCCTTATGACCTTATTTAACTCTCAGTTCAGTTCAGTTGCTCAGTCGTGTCCAACTCTTTGCGACCCCATGAATCGCAGCACGCCAGGCCTCCCTATCCATCACCAACTCCCAGAGTTCACTCAGACTCATGACCATCGAGTCGGTGATGCCATCCAGCCATCTCATCCTCTTGTCGTCCCCTTCTCCTCTTGCCCCCAGTCCCTCCCGGCATCAGAGTCTTTTCCAATGAGTCAACTCTTCGCATGAGGTGGCCAAAGTATTGGAGTTTCAGCTTCAGCATCAGTCCTTCCAAAGAACACCCGGGACTGATCTCCTTTAGAATGAACTGGTTGGATCTCCTTACTGTCCAAGGGACTCTCAAGAGTCTTCTCCAATACCACAGTTCCAAAGCATCAATTCTTCTGCTCTCAGCTTTCTTCACAGTCCAACTCTCAAATCCATACATGACCACTGGAAAAACCATAGCCTTGACTAGACGGACCTTTGTTGGCAAAGTAATATCTCTGCTTTTGAATATGCTATCTAGTTTGATCATAACTTTCCTTCCAAGGAGTAAGCATCTTTCAATTTCATGGCTGCAGTCACCATCTGCAGTGATTTTGGAGCCCAAAAAATAAAGTCTGACACTGTTTCCACTGTTTCCCCATCTGTTTCTTGCCTCCTAAAGAGGGGCTTCTGCAATGGCCCAGCGGTAAAGAATGCACCTGTAATGCAGAAGCCGCAAGAGGCACAGGTTCGACCCCTGGCTTGGGAAGATCCCCTGGAGGAGGGTATGGCAACCCACTTCAGTATTCTTGCCTGGAGAATCTCATGGACAGAGGAGCCTGGCAGGCTACAGTTCATGGGGTTACGAAGAGTTGGACACGAGTGAAGGAACTTAGCATGCACACACACCTAAGGACTCTATCTCCAAACTTAGTCACATTCACAGTTAGGTCTTCAACATGTGAATTTTAAGGGAACACATTTCAGTCCATAGCACCCATGAAATGATACCGTGTTGTAATGGAAACTCTCCAGTTGGAATCTGCCATAAAGGAATTCTTATTTTGCCCGGAAAGAAGGAAGTGATCCTTTCTTCAATACGAGCACATTTTACTGTCTTGCTTTCAACTTCCAAATAATGGCTTCCAAAAAAATCTGTGGAATAGGAAACGTAATTAGAGATCATTTTTAGAGTTTTCCTTCAATGCTTTATTGATGCTATAGAAGATACAGATTCCCAGAGTAATGTGAACATGTACTGGCTAACAAGGTTAATCCATACAAAGCAACTTGCTGGGTCTATGTAGAACAGCCTCTTCCTCTTCCTTGAAAAAAATTGCTTCATATCCACTTTTGGGAACTCATTTTTTTATACTATCATTAAATTAAGTGGGGTAAATGAATAGATGCTTTTAAAACTTCACTTCTGAGTTATTAATGAAACAAATGATGAGCAAATTGTTATGTTTAAATGGAAAACTTATATCATGTTAGTAGTGGAATCAGTAAATACAATTTAGTTTAAGGATGATATGGATAGTTTTCAATCTCTGTGGCTGAGAGACCAAAATAAGTATTAAATATCACTATGTATGCTATAAAAGCTTTGTAAATATAGACACAACCTCTTGCTCATACAAGGAGCTCAGATATTTGTCGAATGAATATTTGCTAGCTGATTCAACACAGTGACTCATTTCCTAACTGGGAAAACCCAGTGTTACCGAAGATGGCCTTAGGAATAACTCCCTAAGTATGGATGTTACATAAAGTGCAAAGAAAGCGGAACTTTGACTTACTTAGCTCATCTACACCTTAATACTAACTCTCTTTTAAATTTCTCAAGAAATTTGCAAAACCATGTGTTATCCCATTTCATAGATTAGAAAATTGAGCTTCAGAGACATTACGTGATATGTATAAATTCACAGATATAGGAAATGCCAATGCAGTCCTTTGTACCAATACCACCTGAGTTCTCCCCTCTTCAACATACCCATTGATTGAATGGACTTACTTTAAGGTGCTTCACAGAGATTTCTCCACCTATCCTCCCAAAAGAATCTTTCTCATAGGCTTACTGTGGTACCTAAAATCATCCCATTTGTAATTAGTTCCCTTCAGTTAAGGTATTGCAAAGGTGTAAGGTGTAATGTATTGAGCAGGGAAGGTGATTAATACATTGTGGGAATTTAAGGTTAGTTTCCAGAAGACCAAGAGTGAAGAGCACAGCAGGATTCAGGGTAGATCCAAAGTGGGACTTAGTTCCAGGATAGGCTGCAAAGGGATGCATGGTAATAGGAGGAGGGGAGGACCTGGGTAGTTGGAAAGTAGTATTAAGATCTTAGGGAGTTAACCACCAGTGGGTGGAGCACGATTAAAGAAGAGACAGGAAAATAAAGCTGCACTATCTGCAGTTTAGCCTAACTGTGTTGTTTGTTAACTGTGTTGAATTACTTCAGTAAACCTTGTGTATTGAGGTTTTGTTGTTCTTTGCACTTTTTGGTGAGGAACGTGAGTCATGAAAAGTAAGTATGCATATGTTCACAAGGATGGCTCTGGATTTGATAAACATGGGTTGTGGCAACATGCAGGATAGCTTTTTCTAATCTCACACATTGATAAGGACCTTAAGTTTTCAGTATGGGAAGAGTATGTCATAAAGAGATTTTATAAAATTGCATTAAAAAAAAAAACTGTTCATACCCGTAGGCAGTTATATTATCAATGTATACAATCTAAAATGCTTTGGAATTAAGAGAGATTGACATATACACATACATATTTCCTAAAGGAGTTCAGTCCTGAGTATTCATTGGAAGGACTGATGTTGAAGCTGAAACTCCAATACTGTGGCCACCTGATGCGAAGAACTGACTCATTTGAAAAGACCCTGATGCTGGGAAAGATTGGGGGCAGGAGGAGAAGGGGATGAGAGAGGATGAGATGGTTGGATGGCATCACCGATTCAATGGATATGAGTTGAATAAACTCCAGGAGTTGGTGATGGACAGGGAGGCCTGTTGTGCTGCAGTCCATGGGGTTGCAAAGAGTCGGACACGACTGAGCGACTGAACTGAACTGACATATACACACTACTCTATATAAAACAGATAACTAACAAGGACCTACTGTATAGCACAAGAAACTCTACTTAATATTCTGTGGTGACCTATATGGGAAAAGAATCTAAAAACGAGTGAATATATGTGTATGTACAACTGATTCACTTCTCTGTATACTTGAAATGAACACAACATTGTAAATAAACTATACTCTGATAAGAATTTTTAAATAAGAGAATGAGGAGTTGAGGCATAATAATTTAAGTTAATTAATACTAATTACATAAACTGTGTTGCCAGAAGAAGCCATGTAAATTAATGGTATAAATAAGGTAAAGGGGAATGGATTAGATTTTCAGAAATAATTCTTAGAAATGCTGGTTAAAAAAAAGTATAAAAGAAATAGACTCATGGGAACAGAACTGTCTTTTTTTTATGATATTCATATATGCCAACTATCTAAAGGACAGACATCAGAAAATGATGGACCTTAAACAACAGAGGAAGCTGAAACTTCTCTTTTTGGCAGCCTTCAAGAGAAGATGCTGTCTTGACTAAATGTGTCATATCCGGGACCATACACGGATAATGAGGCCAGTCTGATAACCATAAATATGCTTTCAGTTTCAGCTTGCATTTCTCAGACTAACAAGTAGAGTTTGCTTGTTAATTTTAACTGAGGTTGGTTTCTATGGATCGTGTTTTCCTATCTTGTCAGAAAACAGATTCTTCGTAGTCCAAGCAAGACACTCTTGCTCAGTATCCTTTCAGACTGATGTCAGTGTTGCACGTTGGCTTTGAAAATTTGCACCATGGGAGTTGAAATTTGGTTCAGGCACAGAACTTTAGCATCTAAATGACACAGCCCAGGGACTTCCCTGATGGTCCAGTGGCTAAGACTCCACGCTTCCAATGCAGGGGGCGCAGGTTCCATCCCTGGTCAGGGAACTAGATCCCACATGCCTCAGTGAAGATCAAAGATCCCGAGTGCTGCCACTAAGACCAGGCACATCCAAATAAATAAATAAAAATAAATTCAAAATCAAAAAAAATAAATGACGTGGCCTAACCAGCCATGGTGGTGTTGGATGGCTGTTCCCCCAAAGCATTTATGCTATGTGCATGTGGATTGTGACTGACTCATGTGTGATTCAAATTTGTTCAAATTATGTTCTGCCAGGAGTTTCTTGTTGAAACCGCCTTCGTCGACATGTGCCATCTATTTTATGAATATTAGCCCTTAGCCATCTCCAGTAAAGAAGAGCAGCCATCCTACAACCAAATACCAAACACAAATCTTTTTGTTTAATGTTGTGGTCTTCAAACATCTAGTTTTAATTATGATAGACTTCCTTGTTTGTGATTCCTTTATTTAGTGAAGATAGGGTGGCAAAAAGTATAGGGGGTGTGCGTGTACACATGAGAATGTGAGATTAAGATCTTTACTTTTATATTTTATAGGTTTATATAAATCTGCTTACCATATAAGTGATATATTGGATACATGTGGGCAACATGATTTTTTAATTATCTTTGATATTTGCTTATGTGGCTAAATTCTAAAAATGTTAATTTTGTAATTAATTTCCAACACATTGTTTGGAAACAGTGAATAGTTTCTGTGATAAATCACCCATCAACTTTTTGTTATAAATCACCCAATCACTGAAGTGCCTGGATTTGTCTTCCCAGTTGGTTTTGGAAAAATTATTTTTGATTCCTGTTTCCTTTCTCTTCAAGTCTCAATTATGGTTCCTATCCAGGAATCCACAGAAATTGCTGTGATAAAATCAAGCGATGTATATTTTTTTCTGCTGTCATCCATATTAGCCTTGAACCATGTCTTTTTCTGTTACTTTTTTCACAAGTTTTCCTGGTATCTTCAGACTTCCTTTTCTCTATTGATGTGTGACCTTGGTGTATGACTTTTGGGCTCAGTTTCACCATTTGGAGCAGAAATGAATTTTCCCCCTCCTTCTGCCATCCCTACTCTGTAAAATATGCCATCACCCATCTGGTTTCCCATGCTTTTTGACTCAAGCTATGTACCACCTAGGGTCTCAAGAACTATTTGCCAGGGTATCTTTTATTGAATGTTAATTCTTAAGGTGCTTCTTTGTGTGTATGCAGTGGGGGATTGTCCTTGTTTCATTGAGTGCTAAGTTTGGGAAACAGTAAATATAGTATTTGTATAACATAATAGATACTAAATAAATATTTATTGAATGAAAAGAATGAATGAATGAATCAACATATTTACTGTACATACTAGCATGTGCTTTGGGAAGTTCTGTAGTAAAGAAATGTCTAACTTTATTTAACCCAGCATATCCTAAACTTGATCTCTCACAAACCCTTCTCTAGGGTAATACACATGTTCCCATGAAACTCGTGATGAACACATCATACCTTATGAGACTTTAGCCTAGAGAGGTGGCCACAGCGCTCTCTCACCCAGCTTGAGCGACATGGACACATGCTGGGCTTCTTCATTATCCTTTCCCCTTGTCTGCCCCACAGGCCTGCCAGTTTCCTTATTCCAGTTGCTAAGGCTCTCCTCTTTCTTCATTACCTTGTATTTGGAATAATCCTTGATCAGTTATGCTATCTCTCTGTTTATTTAATCATTCACTCATTTGCATCATTTTTTTTCTCACACGCTATTTTCCAGATTTGCTTTGAGAAGCATGACTTAATCATCTGTCTTGTGGACTCTTATCTGTGGGTATTAATTTATGAGATTCTATAAGTTGAACTTACGTAGTAAGTACTTTTTATTGAAATCTCTCAGAAAGACATTTGTAAACAATATAGTCCACATGACATACTTTTCTTCCATGACATGCTCTTCAGCAACACAGAATCAGTCTTAATGTCCTCACTTGACTTGACTTGCTTCATTTTATTGCCTTCTCCCCAATTATCTCTGTTAGTCAGCTAAACATAAACTAGCTTCTCAACTTCAGCAGAAATTAGCTAAGGAGCCTAGAGCATTTCCTTTGCTTACCCTTAATCTAGCATCAACTTAGAAAGTGAAAGTGAAGTCGCTCAGTCGTGTCCAACTCTTTGCGACCCGTGGACTGTATTGTAGCCCACCAAACTCCTCCGTCCATGGGATTCTCCAGGCAAGAATACTGGAGTGGGTTGCCATTTCCTTCTCCAGGGGATCTTCCCGACTCAGGGATCAAACCCAGGTCTCCCACATTGCAGGCAGATGCTTTAATCTCTGCGCCACCAGGGCATCAACTTAAGGTCCTCTCAAATCTTATGTTTTAAGACTAACCTGAATAACACATTTGGCCATTCCTACAGGTTCAGTGCTAGGTTCGTATGTTTGGTTATAGGTGGTACAAGGAAACAATCAAATTTAGGTCTCAGTTCAGTTCAGTTCAGTCGCTCAGTCATGTCCGACTCTTTGCGACCCCATGAATCGCAGCACGCCAGGCCTCCCTGTCCATCACCAACTGCCTGAGTTCACCCAGACTCACGTCCATCGAGTCAGTGATGCCATCCAGCCATCTCATCCTCTGTCGTCCCCTTCTCCTCCTGCCCCCAATCCCTCCCAGCATCAGAGTCTTTTCCAATGAGTCAACCCTTCACATGAGGTGGCCAAAGTACTTATTCCAACTATGTCTTTAAACATCCCTCAACACAGTATTGGGTTTTTTGTTAGTGCCTCTAGACCTAAACTGGGGGACAGAAGTTGGGAAGGATAGGCAGCAAAAACGAGGTTCTACTTCTGTTTCAAAGAAGGCAATGGCACCCCACTCCAGTACTCTTGCCTGGGAAATCCCATGGACGGAGGAGCCTGGTAGGCTACAGTCCGTGGGGTCACTAAGAGTCGGACACGACTGAGCGACTTCACTTTCATTTTTCACTTTCATGCATTAGAGAAGGAAATGGCAACCCACTCCAGTGTTCTTGTCTGGAGAATCCCAGGGACAGAGGAGCCTGGTGGGCTTCCGTCTATTGGGTCGCACAGAGTCGGACACGACTGATGCGACTTAGCAGCAGCAGCAGCAACTTCTGTTTCAAAGATTCGCTATTGGTTGGAAAAAAATTGGGGGTGGGGTCCCATAGCTAATAACAGATTGGAAACAACTGCAGTAATCAGAATCTTTCTAAAAGTTAAAAAAAAAAGTTGAGTAGGTCTTCTGAGAGATTTGGAAAGAGAAAGGACATTCTGTGAGTTAGGTGGGCAGTAACCTAGACAGCATATTAAAAAGCAGAGACATTACTTTGTCAACAAAGGTCTGTCTAGTCAAGGCTATGATTTTTCCAGTACTCGTGTATGAATGTGAGTGTTGGACTATAAAGAAAGCTGAGCACTGAATAATTGATGCTTTTGAACTGTGGTATTGGAGAAGACTGTTGAGAGTCCCTTGGACTGCAAGGAGATCCAACCAGTCCATCCTGAAGATCATTCGTGGGTGTTCAATGGAAGGACTGATGTTGAAGCTCAAACTTTAATACTTTGGCCACCTGATGTGAAGAGCTGACTCATTTGAAAAGACCCTGATGCTGGGCAAGATTGAAGGCAGGAGGAGAAGGGGACGACAGAGGATGAGATGGTTGGATGGCATCACCGACTCAGTGGACATGGGTTTGGGTAGACTCCGAAGTTGGTGATGGACAGAGAGGCCTGGCATGCTGCAGTCCATGGGGTCGCAAAGAGTCAGACACAACTGAGCAACTAAACTGAACTGAACGGAACGTTTCTTTAAGAAAAATTGGAGGTGGGTGGGGAATTTTCCTGGAGGTCCAGTAGTTATGGCTTCACTTTCTAAGGTATGGGGTGCAAGTTTGATCCCTAGTTGGGGAGCTAAGATCCCACATGCCTCGCAGCCAAAAAAAGCCAAGACATAAAACCATATTGTAAAAAATTCAATAAAGACTTTGTGAAAAATCAGGGGGATGATAAAATGGCAAACCTGGCATATGCTCTAGAAGGCAGCTCCCTGGTTTTCTTCTTTCCTTTCTCCTCTTCCCTTCTTACCTCAGTACCTCTCCTCTTCTCATTAGCACCTCCACCAGAGTTGGAGCTGGGGAGAAGAAAGGAACTGTTCAGACATGTGCCTATTTGCATAGTTACTTCATTAAGTTCCCGCCAGGATAGTACAAACATTCTGTCCACTTCTATAAAAAAGCCAGTATCACCCCATCAGTAAGGTATTATTTTCTCTTTTAGCATAGAGCCATTTATTGCCAGCTTTCTCTTAAACTGTACATTACAAATAGCATCTGATTAAGAACATTCTGGATGGGTTAATTAGTGTGGTGACTATTATTAAGCAAACTGCTTGTTAGTATTATGCCTATTTGATCTTGGTATTGATGTGAAGTAATTGACCATAGAGCTACATTTAGAAAAGCTGAAATAAAGTTTTTTGATTTCTATTATGGCAATAAATTGTTTATATTAAACATGTCTAAAAATATGAGCTTCATGGCACAGAGAATCAGAATAGACTGTGTGGGATGGTAGATGAGGATTGTTTTGTTTTATTTTTTTAGAAACAGTAATATGTTTGTCCAGCTTGCTTCAAGACCAGCTCTGCTAAAACAAAGTAGTAAAAAATTATTTCTGCTTACTGCTGCAGAGTATATGAAAACTAAAGCAGTTTTAGCCTCACTCACCTAAAGGACATATTCCCTTTCAGATTTAGACAATTGTCTAAATACTTCTTTGGCTAACAATCACTCTAAATAGATTATTAAAGAAAAATATGAGAAGATATAGTCAACGAGGAAAGCATACATGTAACCACCTTGTTTCAAGTACTGGATTATTACTTATATTATTTATTGGTATTTTGTCCAGTTCTATTATGAAGTTTCCCCAGCTATAGCATTTCCATAGGGAATTTATTCCATGAGCTAATAATTTACACCATCAGGGACTTTTTCTTGAAATTCAGCTTAAATTTTCCCATTCTTAATTTCATCTCATTACTCCTAGTTATACCCCGCTGTATCCAGATAAATAATTACGCTTTTTCCTTGGAGACTCTTATTATGTACCCCTCTAGTTGTCACTTAACCAGGCTATTCATATTTAGCTCCTTTAATCTGTCCTCATAAATCAATTCTCCCATTGCCTTAATCATTATTATTGCTCTTCTAAAAACTCTCTAATTTTCAAACATATACAGTTATCAGGTACCTCTGATGAAATCAGCTTTTGCACAGTATTTCTGCGCCCACAGACTTGGTCTCTCCCTTTGCTGTAGATCATGTTCCATAGCTTAGCAGCATCAATTTGCTGGTGCAGTCAGCACACAGACTCATCTGGTCAAATTCCAGGAAATCCAAATAGTCTTTTCAGTGTGTCCTACTGCATTCAGGTTCATTTTTATTTTGTCAGTTTCATAATGTTAATAAGCTGAGTTTTGGATTTCTGTCCATATTGATATTCCGCATCTTCCCATGTCTTTATTCCCACCACCTATCAAGTTAGTCATTCACAACCTGTGTTAAGGTGGGATTCTGTTCTTCCTTGGGAACCTTTAGGAAACATGTTGAATAAAAGCAAGCCTAGCACCTTGCCCACAGCTAAATTCCTTGTCAGTTACCGATTCCCATTGTATACAACCCTGTAGCCAATCTCCCATCTCTTTTAATTTTCAGTTTTGTTCACATGCTGGCCAATGTAAATGGATGTTTTTAACAAGATGGGTCATGATACTGTTTTCTAAAATGAAGATATGTTGTTTCAGTCCCCATTGATTTTTTTTTTAATTGTGAATTCTTTGTGTACCAAGTTTGTAATTCTCTTAAAATCCTTTATAAGCTTGCCTGGTGCTCTTTATCTGACATAAACAAATAGGTTACTCCACTTGCTTTATTGTTGTTTTCCACATATGTACCTATGTTCTTTGTCTTACCATTTGTTTAGGAGAAGTTGGGGACATTGTCACAGTCATTTTTTTTCCTTTTGTGGTGCTCAATGGAAACTTTCCTATTGATTTTTAGTTCCTTACAATCTCCTCAGTATTTTGAATTTATTTCAGTAAGAAAGTTGGTTACTCCCCTTTTTGATATTTGGATCTATGAGATCTGAAACTCTAATTTGTATATGCCCAAGTTTCTTTCTATTTTTTAAAAATAAATGCTCTAATTTTTCATTAAAGCATTATAAAACCTAATAAAACTGAGGTTGTGACCACTGAGTTTTTAGAGATCAGTAGATAGATGAAAAAAAATTAGTACAACATTCATTATAATTCAAGAAATTTTCTTAACCTGATAATCTAAATGAGCTATTCCGAAGTCTTTTTAAAAATTAAAATGTAGTTAACTTACAATGCTGTGTTATTTTCAGGTGCACAG
Source organism: Bos indicus x Bos taurus (assembly GCF_003369695.1). NCBI lineage: Eukaryota > Metazoa > Chordata > Mammalia > Artiodactyla > Bovidae > Bos > Bos indicus x Bos taurus. The sequence continues at coordinate 52,608,125 of NC_040077.1, forward strand.
CAAAGTGGCTGAGTTTTAAATACGTGTGTATATGTGTGTGTGCATATATATGCACACATTAGATTCTTTTCCCATCTCTTTCATTTTAAATCAAGAATTAATGTAGTATTTTATTGGAGCATACCAAGGAGGTTAGCCCCATTCTTTGAGTTTTATCTGTCTCTATGCAATATCTGCTTCATCTGCTTATGATAGTGCATGGGTGGTGGGCAGGTAGGTGGATTATATGTATATTTAGGCGGTTTTTCCCGAAAGACCTTATGAAACAAGCACAAGCTTTTGGGATGAACACAGCATACTACAGCCAGACTAGATTTCCAGGTCGCAGCAGAACCCCCACTGGGTGTTCTGGGTGTTCGTGCTCCCTCACTTTCAGAACCAGTGATGGCCCTTCGCCGCTCCACAGTGACACTCTGACCCCTCAGCTCAGTTAAGCTCTAACTCTGCCTCTCCTCACCTCACTTGAGATAGATAGTCTTATCCAACTCTCTGGGGATGCATTAGATTCTGCACTTGCCATCTGAAACTGCTTTTTTATCAACACTGTTTTTCTCTTCTTCCCTCTCAACTTTGTAAGAAAGTTCAGTACATTCTCTTGAATAAGGTCCTCCTTCCCCTCCACAGCAAGCTGCCTGCCAATATCACAGCTTATGTTCTTTTTCTACTTCCATCTTGTAAGACTTTTCTGTTTCCTTGGGATCCTGCTCCCTTCCCTGGGCTGCTGCTGCTGCTGCTGCTAATTCGCTTCAGTCGTGTCCGACTCTGTGGGACTCCATAGACGGCAGCCCACCAGGCTCCCCCGTCCCTGGGATTCTCCAGGCAAGAAGACTGGAGTGGGTTGCCATTTCCTTCTCCAATGAGTGAAAGTGTAAAGTGAAAGTGAAGTCCTCAGTCGTGTCCAACTCTTCGCTACCCCATGGACTGCAGCCTACCAGGCTCCTCTGCCCATGGGATTTTCCAGGCAAGAGTACTGGAGTGGGGTGCCATTACCTTCTCCGCCTTCCCTGGGCAAGTACCCCCAATTGAATACTCCTGTGGACACCTGCCCCATTAAAGAGAACTTGACCTTGCCTTCCCCACTCTCCTCCTCTCTGCCCCTCTCTGCCTTGTGCTCACTCCCTAACCAGCATCTAGTTTCTGCCTCCCCCGCCATGCCCTCAACATGAACTGTCCTGGGAGGAACCAGTAATTGACTCCCTTATTGTTGTTGTTGTTGTTTAGTTACTTAGTTGCATCTGACTCTTTGCAACCCTTTGGACTGTAGCCTGCCAGGCTCCTCTGTTCATGGCATTTCCCAAGAAAGAATATTGGAGTGGGTTGTCATTTCCTTCTCAAGGGGATCCTTCCAACCCAGGGATCAAATCTATGTCTCCTGCATCTCCTGCATTGGCAGGCAGATTCTTTACCACTTAGTCACCTGGGAAACCCCTGATCTACTTCATAACAAAACCGAAATCTCCCTGTTGTTTCTGGTGCTATAGCACCTCTGTAGTGTTTTACACACACAAACCCTCTTTTTTTTTTTTTTTTTTTAACAGTTTTAAGAGCTCCTAGTTCTTTTTCTACACATTCTTTAGGAGCTCTTAATTCACTTCAGTAGTGTGATGTTACTCTCAGCTTTCTTTCTGTTCTTCCAGATGTTCCTCGTTGCTTTCCTTGATTCTATGGTTCTTCGTCCTCACCTGGCCTTACATGCATGTGCTTGCCATTTCTTCATGTACTCTTCCATCCAGGGAAGGCGCCAAGTCTCTGGATGGACCTTAGGGCCCCTAAGGACACCTTTGTTGTCTGGCCCCAGACGGCCTCTCTAGACCTTAGACCCCAGGAGCTGGCCCCAGACTCTTTGGCTTGCATCTTAATCCTGGAAGGGTTCATT
>NC_040077.1:52615000-52670000 GCF_003369695.1 Bos indicus x Bos taurus
ATTCTTTTTATTACAATGGGCACAAAAGACACACCGCTGGAGGAACAGAAAAAACAAGTTTACAAGACATTGAAGGATAGCACTCCTGAGATTGTGGTTCTCAAACTCTCTGATCAGAAGTCCCCTTCACATTCTTAAAAATTATTGGGACCCCAGGCTTCCTTGATGGTCCAGTGGTTAAGATTCCACCTTGCAGTGCAAGGGACACGAGTTCGATCCCTGGTCCAGAAAGAGCCCACGTGCCATGAAGCAACTACACCTGTGAATCACAACTACTGAACCAACACTCTAGAGCCTGTGAGTCACAACTGCTGAAGCCCACACCTAGAGCCTGTGCTCTGCAGCGAAAGAATCCACCACAGTGAGAAGCCCACATGCCGCAGCAAAGAGTAGCCCCTGCTCACCACAACTAGGGAAACCCCAAATGCAGCAGTGAAGACCCAGAGCAGCCAAAAAATAAATAAATAAATCTTCTTTAAAAAATTATTAGAACGCCAAAGATTTTTGTTTGTTGAGCTTAGACCAATCAATAGTTACTAAATTAGAAATTTAAACTGGGAGGAAAGTTTTAAAATTGACATTGTGTCATTTAAAAGTAACAATAAAGAGCCAAATACATGTTAACATAAATAATGTATTTTTAGGAAAGTAACTATATTTTACAAAATAATAAAAAAACAGTGAAAAGAGTGAGATTATTTAACATTTTTGTAAATTTGTAACATCTGTCCAAATAGAAAAAAGTTAAATTCTTTATATTTCCTTACGTATTTGATCTGCTGCAATATGTTGTTTTGGTGGAGGTTTATGAAGAAAATTCTGCCTCACAAAGAGAGTTGGCAAAGGATAGAGTGTTTTAATGACCTATTCAGATTATTGTAGATATTCTTTTTCTGCCACTACACCTGAACTTGACAAGTAGGAGACTCTTAGAGGTTAGTCTAAAACTAGTGACTCTTCATGCTCTGTTGCTGCTGCTGCTGCTAAGTCACTTCAGTCGTGTCTGACTCTGTGAGACCCCATAGACGGCAGCCCACCAGGCTCCCCCGTCCCTGGGATTCTCCAGGCAAGAACACTGGAGTGGGTTGCCATTTCCTTCTCCAATGCATGAAAGTGAAAAGTGAAAGTGAAGTTGCTCAGTCGTGTCCGACTCTTCGAGACCCCATGGACTGCAGCCTACCAGGCTCCTCCATCCACGGGATTTTCCAGGCAAGAGTACTGGAGTGGGGTGCCATCGCCTTCTCCGTCATGCTCTGTTACTTGCTATTTAAGTAGATTTTATAGCATTCTGTGGGGCTTCCCAGGTGGCACTAGTGGTAAAGAGCCTGCCTGCCAATGCAAGAGACATAAGATACGCAGGTTTGATCCCTGGGTTGGAAAGATCCCCTGGAGAAGGGTATGGCAACCCATCCAGTATTCTTGCCTAGAAAATCCCATGGACAGAGGAGCCTGGCAAGCTATAGTCCATAGGGTCTCAAAGAGTTGGATACAACTGAAGCAACTTAGCATGCATGCATGTAGCATCCTATACTGGTTACTTGGAAAATGCAGGTTCATTGAATTATGCAGCTCTTCCAAGTATTGACACAATTCCTTATTTCAAAGAATCACATTGTTAATATCGTCACTGGTATCAGAAGAATTTTTGATTCTTAGAAAGTTGTGAACCTCACTATGTAGGTACAGTTTTTCCCAAAATTCTACTTTTTAATTAAAAACTTGAATTTATCATTGTAACAAATGTTATCAATTGCTTACCTTGAAGTGACAGGTTCATATGGCTCATATTTGAGAAAATGTCTTCCAGATACCCAAGTCCGATCAACCATGGTTTGTCTATTCATTGTTCTATTAAGTAAAATTGGTGTTTCATTAAAAAAAAAAACATAAGCAGCTACTATAGCCCACAACTCAATCATATAAATACTTTCACTTTTTTATATGGTTGTCCAAGCCAGACTTCAGCAATACATGAACCATGAACTTCCAGATGTTCAAGCTGGTTTTACAAAAGGCAGAAGGAACCAGAGATCAAGTTGCCAACATCTGCTGGATCATGGAAAAAGCAGGAGAGTTCCAGAAAAACATCTATTTCTGCTTTATTGACTATGCCAAAGCCTTTGACTGTGTGGATCACAATAAACTGTGGACAATTCTGAAAGAGATGGGAATACCAGACCACCTGACCTTCCTCTTGAGAAACCTTTATGCAGGTCAGGAAGCAACAGTTAGAACTGGACATGGAACAACAGACTGGTTCCAAATAAGAAAAGGAGTACGTCAAGGCTGCATATTGTCACCCTGCTTATTTAACTTATATGCAGAGTACATCATGAGAAACACTGGGCTGGAAGAAGCACAAGCTGGAATCAAGGTTGCCGGGAGAAATACCAATAACCTCAGATATGCAGATGACACCACCCTTATGGCAGAAAGTGAAGAGGAACTCAAAAGCCTCTTGATGAAAGTGAAAGTGGAGAGTGCAAAAGTTGGCTTACAGCTCAACATTCAGAAAACGATGATCATGGCATCTGGTCCCATCCCTTCATGGCAAATAGATGGGGAAACAGTGGAAAGAGTATCAGACTTTATTTTCTTGAGCTCCAAAATCACTGCAGATGGTGACTGCAGCCATGAAATTAAAAGACACTTACTCCTTGGAAGGAAAGTTATGACCAAACTAGATAGCATATTCAAAAGCAGAGACATTACTTTGTCAACAAAGGTCCGTCTAGTCAAGGCTATGGTTTTTCCAGTGGTCATGTATGGATGTGAGAGTTGGACTGTGAAGAAAGCTGAGCGCCAAAGAATTGATGCTTTTGAACTGTGGGTTGGAGAAAACTCTTGGAGAGTCCCTTGGAGTCTCCTTGATGCAAGGAGATCCAACCAGTCCATCCTAAAGGAGATCAGTCCTGGGTGTTCATTGGAAGGACTGATGGTGAAGCTGAAACTCCAATACTTTGGCCACCTCATGCGAAGTGTTGACTCATCAGAAAAGACCCTGATGCTGGGAGGGATCGGGGGCAGGAGGAAAAGGGGATGACAGAGGATGAGATGGCTGGATGGCATCACCAACTCAATGGACATGAGTTTGAGTGAACTCCGGGAGTTGGTGATGGACAGGGAAGCCTGGCATGCTGCAATTCATGGGGTCGCAAAGAGTCTGACACGACTGAGCAACTGAACTGAACTGAACTGAACCGAACCTTGGTATACAAAGGTGCTTTATGGGTATTTCCAATTTTATCACACAGAATATTAAAAGAAGTATCTTGAAAAGATGAAATTTAATTAAATTAGTAATTTTAATGCCTTTTTAAGCGTGTTTTTGAGTGAAACTGATGTTTTGCTCTCTTTTACTGCAAACGCAGTTGGTTAAAAATACATTGACTGGGAAACCAATACAATATTGTAAAGTAATTGTCCTTCGATTAAAAATAAATTTTTAACAACTCAACATTCATAGACTAAGAAACAAAAAAAATACAGTGACTGGGGGACTATACTGGTGCTCCAGTGGTTAAGAACACTCCTTCCAGTGCAAGGGACGTGGATTCAATCCCTGGTTGAGGAACTAAGATCCCACATGTGAGGGGGTATCTAAGCCCAAACGCGGCAGCTCCTGAGCCCACGTGCCACGAATAGAGAAGCCCACGTGCCACGAATAGAGAAGCCCACGTGCCACATCTAAGACCCAACACAGCCAAATAAATATTAAAAAAAAGAGAGAATACACTGACTGATTGCCATTGCCCTAAGGCATCAACTGTTTTACCTGTCAGTTTTTTAGTATCAAAGCAATGTTGAGACAGTGAAAAAGGCAAATTACGTCTTAGTATCATTATGAAAATAGCTTGACTTTGCAGACTCCATTAAAGGGTCTTGAATACCCCCAAGAATTCACAGACTACCCTTTGAGAACCACTGTCAAATGGAATTGATAGTGATGTATGCCTGGTATCAGTCATTGGAATTGCCTCACTTTTTTCTTGCCCTAAATGTTAATATATTAATATTAACATCCAGGTTTAGCAGTTGATAGCAAACAAGTGTTGATGATATAGAAGAAAATTTTCTCAAACCGAATATTTCTCAATGTGGGCTCAAGAATTAGGAAGCCATGAGAGAGTCCTTGGATATAAGAAATTCTGTTTTGATCCTGAAGCCTCCGTGAGTGGTTCATAACTGGGTATGTTCTAGTTGAGGAAGGTGAGGTAGAAGTGGCCTGTGATGGCAGGTGAGGAGTTTGAAATTGTTAGAGTAGCAATCGTTGTAAGTTCCACCATGACCTCGTCACCTGGAAAGTGGGGAAATTGTCTGAGCTTTTTATTTAAAGCAAAATGATTTTTATGAGCCATATGATATTTGCCATATTTTCCATAAAGTAATGATAAAACAAATTTATGCAATGTTGATATTGGTTAAGGATGTAAATTTGGAAAGGAAAAGGCCCAGTCATTAAGAAATAAAAGCAGGTTGGAAGCATACTTAGGTAAATCATGTGCTATAACATTGAAAGAATTTGACAGTACTACATTTTTAGTAATTTGGGAGATTTCTAACTGAAGACAGATGATTGATATAAAATGGAAAATGATGCTTTATTACTTGAGAGTAAAATAAATTACTTTTTTCATGATTTGATTCTCTGAGGTTTAAAAATACAGTATTACAAACAAAATTAATGACCATCTTCTCAAGGATTTGTATTGGATGATCAGATGTTATGTTTTCCAGCCCAAGGTAAATTATCCTGGTTTTCTTGTTGCTCAGATAGCTTGAGAAAAGTCTGGTAAGTAGATTGCTTTAAATCTTTCAGGTTTTACAGGTCATTAGAATATGTAGAATAGAATGCTTTTGATGGAGCATCTTCAGGTGCTACAGCAGAATGTGAACAGAGAGACAAAATACCGACTTTTGGATACCGGTGTTCTTTGTGCTATTTCCGTGTTACGTTGAAATCTGTTTTTCTAAGGGAGAAATGATCCTCACAGAATTATAGTTCTGGAAAAGATGGTCACATGGTCTGGCCATCTGCCTTTCTGCACACTCTACCAAGCTTTCTCAGACCTGTGAGAATCCATCTTCCTTGTCTTAATCTCTAAAAAGATGATTCCATACATGCTTTCCAGGAGCACTGAAATAACTGAGTTAGTTCTCTGTTGTGTGTGTGTGTGCTCAGTCATGCCCAACTCTGTGACCCCATGGACTGTAGCCTGCCAGGCTCCTCTGTCCATGGAATTTTCCAGGCAAGAATACTGGAGTGAGTTGCCACTTTCTACTCCAGGGAATCTTCTCAGTTAAATATCCTTAACGTAAGGAATATCAGCCTTATAGCTAGTTATTGTAAGTAAACTAGTTTAAGATCGACTAGGAATGATGGGTATCTGCCCTTTGAATGGGATTGTTTATCTGCCCTTTGAATGGGATTTTCTAACCAGATCTGTATTTATCCGTCAGCTGGACAACCAAAGCTCATGTGAATAATAAAAGATCTTTCTAGATGATTATAGTTATTCCCAATTCAGTGACAAGTTTTCTTAAGTTATTATGTCTTTGCCTAGAAGTGTTTATCTTGTTGACTGTTTTTGTCTTTAAAGAATTTCAAGTGAACTCTGGTATTTTAGAAAAAAAAATCTCCCTAGAGAATTTTGCTAGAATCTTTAAAAAGTTGTAATGAAATACCTGGCTTAAATGATTATGTATTACAACACCAAATAGTTTTGTCTCCTAACAGTACTATCAGATGTATCTCTGGGAGCCTAGTCCAGGATTCTTAATTAGTAGGCGAATAAATACTGGGAAATTCATGGTCAAAAAAATAGCCTTACAAAATCCTCATTTATAATTTCCAAAACTCTATTCATAGATCCCTTTCTAAGTAAATTTCAAATTGGGCATATGAAAATGATTACAGATTCAACATTTAGTTTCTCATTGCCTCTTGGGCTGTTTTTAACTTTCTTACACACACAGTTCAGTTCAGTTCAGTCGCTTAGTCGTGTACGACTCTTTGCGACCCCATGAACCACAGCACGGCAGGCCTCCCTGTCCATCACCAACTCCTGGAGTCCACCCAAACCCATATCCATTGAGTCAGTGATGCCATCCAGCCATCTCCTCCTCTGTCGTCCCCTTCTCCTCCTGCCCTCAATCTTTTCCAGCATCAGGGTCTTTTCAAATGAGTCAGCTCTTCGCATCAGGTGGCCAAAGTATTGGAGTTTCAGCTTCACCATCAGTCCTTCCAGTGAACACCCAGGACTGGTCTCCTTTAGGATGGACTGGTTGGATCTCCTTGCAGTCCAAGGGACTCTCAAGAGTCTTCTCCAACACCACAGTTCAAAAGCACCAATTCTTCGGTGCTCAGCTTTCTTCACAGTCCAACTCTCGCATCCATACATGACCACTGGAAAAACCATAGCCTTAACTAGATGGACCTTTGTTAACAAAGTAACGTCTCTGCCTTTTAATATGCTGTCTAGATTGGTCATAACTTTCCTTCCAAGGAGTAAGCGTCTTTTAATTTCATGGCTGCAGTCACCATCTGCAGTGATTTTGGAGCCCCCAAAAATAAAGTCTGATACTCTTTCCACTGTTTCCCCATCTATTTGCCATGAAGGGATGGGACCAGATGCCATGATCTTCGTTTTGTGAATGTTGAGCTTTAAGCCAACTTTTTCACTCTCCACTTTCACTTTAATCAAGAGGCTCTTTAGTTCTTCTTCACTTTCTGCCATAAGGATGGTGTCATCTGCATATCTGAGGTGATTGATATTTCTCCCGGCAGTCTTGATTCCATCTTGTGCTTCTTCCAGCCCAGTGTTTCTCATGATGTACTCTGCATATAAGTTAAATAAGCAGGGTGACAATAAACAGCCTTGATGTACTCCTTCTCCAATTTGGAACCAGTCTGTTGTTCCATGTCTGGTTCTAACTGTTGCTTCCTGACCTTACACACTATGTCAGCATAAAGAAGTTCCACTTATAGTCATTACTGTCTAGGTGGTGTTATCTCTAGAATATCATAAACTTAAGCTCTGGTTACCGTTTCCTGCCTAACAAGGTTAAAAAATTCTTTAAACTTGACTCATTTCTTAAACATACTAATTGCTGCACAAGTTGCAATTTGATTGTTATATGTTTATAACAGTCATCTTCACCTGCTCAAGGCTCATATCTGCCTTTGCTTCCCTCTATCACAACCTTTTTGATGAAATTCTTATACCAAACTTATTTACTTAGCACCACGGGTCAGGAGTGAGTGAATTATGAAGTAGATAGCTGGATGATACAGATATATGGATGGATGAGTGGGTGAATGGATGGGTAGGTAGGTAGGTAGATTATTTCTTTGTTACACATAGTTGTTTCTTATGTATGACTGTGTGTGTTTATTTATTTCTTACATTAAATTAAATATATTTTTCCTTTCCTTTCTCCAAATTGACATGGCTTCTTTTTATTCAGCCCCCATTCTGTTTCTCCCCCATTCTGGAGTAATATCTTTTGTGTTGCTCTTTAGAGATGCCCTGAAATCCTCTGCCTTCTATGGACATTTGCCTTGATTTAAGTTCCCCTGATTGTGAATTTCCATGCAGCAAAGGCACTGTGCAATCCACTGCACCACTTAAGTGTGTAACAGAGCTTTGCACTTTTCACACTATCTCCTAGCCCAACTCATTTCACATTGTAAATGATGTCATTTTAGATCCTAAGGTCCTCCAGGTCAGAAACATAAACTTTTTGCTTGTTTGTTTGTTTGGGGAGACCTTTTCGATGGCATCTAGCCAGAATACCTGGCATGTAGGAGACTTAGTTGATGTTACTCAATGTTGATGGTGATGAATTAGAAAGTAACTGTTTGATGATTGACTCTTACTTGCTCAGTTTGTCCAGTTGAGGACAAGTGTCTCATCCTGGCAAGAAAGAGGAATTAGATGAACTGAGTGACAGGTGGAGATGGCCATGAGATCAGCATTACTTTTACAAAGCATGCTTTCATTTGGTTTTGGTTTAGGTTTTTTAATGAAATGCCTTTATAGGAGTTGTAAATGTGATTCAGAATTTTGTTAAATTTTAACAGAAGAGTAGTATACAAAAGTGAACTGATGGGTTTTTGGAAGAAAGTTTCAAAGTGGCCACAACCAAAGTAATTTCTTACTTATTATAAAAAAATAAATCTGGAAGGAGAGAGCCTTATAAATTATTTTTTCACCTATCCCTCTGCCATAATTCAGATGTGTAAATCATGTAAATGTAATCCATTGAAATTACTTTCTAAATTTCTGTTTACAATCTCAAGTGAATGAGATTCAATAGCTTTAGATTACTCAGACTAAGGTTCGGTGACCAGATTTTTATTTCTTTTTTTTTTAAACTCAATCACAGCAAAGAATTCCAAGGTAGAATAGCAATAACTATTATAAATTATGTAAGGTTTTTTTCCCCTTGTATCATCTTTATTGGCTATGCAACTAATTAGCTATTTCAGCAGTATTCAGGCTAGCATCGTTTGTTGGTTAAACAAAAGAAGGAGAAATTTCAGAAACACAAAGAGACGAAATGTTTGAGATTTGTTCTTGCTCAGATGTGTACCTCAGAGTGCCTATCTCCTGTTGAAGGAAATAATTTATCGTGATCTTAGTCAAAAGCATTTCTCTCTTTGCTGTCCTCTTTTATTAATTTAGATATGTTTCTAAGATGAGAAATGATGTTACTTCTAATTATGGTTACATGTAGTTAATTTCCTTCTTTTTTTCCTAAGCTTGGTGTGAAAGGCAGTTTCCTCCAAAAGAGGAAGGTGGGGGGAGCTGGTTACTGGGAGGGGAGAATACTGATAGAGCTGATCTTCCTGTTGCCTTAGCAACAGATTTATTTATTAGGGGTTGAAATGACATGAGTTAATATACCGCATACCTGCTGATCGGCAAACTCTCCTATTTCAGCTGCAGTTGACAATTAAGTCCTGGACAGCTACAGCCAGGGGTTAATGTTCCTCATTAGGAGAACTAGGTCATTACTGGGAAATCAAGGCACTTAAGGCAGCATGGGTAAAATACAAAATTCAGCATCTAGAGGAGTGAGGCTTTTTTATGTTAATTAACCTTATTTTCCTGGGTTTAAAAAAAATCTTATATGCACATGACAGTGGATCAATTAATTGAAAAAAAAAAAAAAAAGGAGCTAGTTTACTTTATTCTCTGACTTGTCTTCATTTCCTTTGCAAGGATTTCATTATTTTATGGAAAATTCTTATGTCTATATGATGAGTAAAAAGGGTATTAAAATTAAGAAGGGAATCATCATGGAAATCAGCTTTACCACAAGGGAATGAGCAAATAAAAGCCTTGGAAATGAAAATAAATAAGCTTTGCTAATACCTCACCTAAGGAGCAGCATATAAGCCCATCAGAGCTGGGAGATATTTAGAGGTACTTCTTTGCTTCTTTATTAAGCAGTTACATAGTTATTTGACCTTCAGAAACTGAAACTTTGGGAAAGTGATTCCAAGTGGTTTGTAAATATTCTATTTGCAGAAAGCTGTATAGCAGTTTAACAAACAGTAACTTTCTAGTTCATAATTGGCTTTTTTTTAATACCAATAAAATTAGATACATTAGTTGAAAGTTTTTATTAAAATGTCTGAGTGGGTGTTTTTTTCACTTGATAAATTCATAAATAATGTATCAAGCCCCTTCTGAAAGCTTTGTTGTCTTATTTCCTTAAAGAGCCTTTATATTGAAAGAGGGGTATTTACAGAGTAGAAAAAGATTTATTGCCCAGAATCCTATTTTGTCTTTATTGCTGTGTTGCCTCCACTGAAATCACATTTTGTCAGTTCTTTGACTTCTGATAACTTTCTCTGTGGGATGTAGACAAAGCAAAAAAGTGCTCTTAGCATCAATATCCCCTAAAATACTCTGTCCCTTCAACATCAAAATCAAAATCACTTTGGTTCTCTTCCTCTATTCATATACTAGAAACTGTCCCTATCAACATGAAAATAATGGATTGACTTCTAGAAACTTAGTTTAGAACTTTTGTTGACATTTTTCCCCCATCATAAAAAAAAAAAAAAAGTACAACTCTCTTTCAATTGATTATCTCTCTGTGATTCAGTGTGTATTTTCGCCTCCTCCTCCTCCAAAGTGTTTTCCTGTTATATAAGTGAAACTGGGCCCACACATACTTCTTTAGAAAATCCCATTCTAGTAAACCTCTGTTAGTAGCATGTAGATTGCCACTTATCATCTGATTTAGTATAAAATTACTGCTTTAGGTGGCACCTCTCAAGGCTTCTTCCTTCAGTCAAATATTTCTACTCTGAAATTAGACACAATCCTTACACAACTGCCTCTTTCACCTGCTCTGGCCAGTTCTTGGTTTTAACAAGAACTCTTTTAAAGGAGAAATTGTTTCCCCAACTTCCCAGCTTCAGAATTGCGACCCGAGGGCCAGAGTTCTAGAATGAGGCAGTATGGAAGAGATGGTTAGCTTTTCTCCAAAATGTCTTTATCCTATGGAGGGCATACAGTTGGACCACATTTCCTAGCTTCCGCCACAGTTTGGTGTGTCTGCGTAACTGGTCTTAGCCAGGAAACATAAGCAGAAGTGATGTGGACCACTTCCAGGCCTGGACTATAAAAATGTCCCAACATTCCACCACATTCTCTTTCTTTTTGGAAAAGCAGACATGGAAGGCACTTGTTAAGGTTGATAGTGACTCTTTTGACTTGGGTCATTGGATTGACCCCTAATGGAAAGGGCTGCCCTTTTGATCTGTCCACTTGCCTATTATTTTGACATGCCCTATTATACATTTTTTAATCCATTTTTTAATGCAATCACCCTACCTGAATGAATGCAGACAGCTGTTCCAATAATCTAGACAAATGTTGTGGTTTGACTAGAGTAATGGGAATGGATGTTGTAAGAAGTAATCAGGATATATTTTAAAGATTTTGGATAAACATAGGTGCTCTTTACCGAGATAGAGGACACATGGGGAGGATAAGGTTTAAAAAGTTTCTTTAGAACATTTTAAGCCTGAGGTATCTTTCAGACGCACAAGTGGAAGTTTCAAGTTGAAAGGTAGAAATATAAGTCTTTTATTCAGAAGAGCAGTCAGGACTGAAGATAGAAATGTGGGCATTATGAGCATGGATGTTTTCAATTCCTGGGGCTTCCCTGGTGGCTCAGTTGGTAAAGAATCCGCCTGCAGTGCAGGAGACCCAGGTTTGATCACTAGGGGAAGAAGATCCCCTGGAGAAGGAATTGGCAACCCACTCCACAATTTTTCTGGACAGAGGAGCTTGGCAGGCTACAGTCAGTCCATTGGGTCGCAAAGAGTCAGACATGACTGAGTGACTAACAAATAAAACTGTTCAATTCCTATATTTAAAAATAGATTGGATTTTAAATCATATAAATTCAATTTTAAGTTTTCTGATTTTAAACATTAAATTTATCCTAATTCTGTGGGCAGCAGTTGTAACCTAGTGATAGCCTACGTCTCTCATGTCTCCTGCATTGCAGGCAGATTCTTTACCACTGAGCCACCAGAGAAGCCCCTAGGTATAGCATAGTAAAGTCCAACCTCTCTACAAGTCCTGATGTCACAATTATCTACTCTCTAACTTCAGTTTTCTTCTTTACATGATAGGGGTAACATTAAGTACATTATAGGATTGTTCTGAGGATTAAAGAAGATGATAATATGAAAGTAAACTCAGTTCCTGGTAGAGAATAAGCACTTAATAAATATTAGCTATTATTATTACTAAACAATACAAATTATTTCATTCCCTCACATAAAACTGTCACTTTTGCCCACGATCTCTTACTGGTCAAAATCAATTTTTTCTTAACTCCCTGAAAAAAGAGGAGAAAAGAAACAGCTAAATAAAGTCATCTTTTTTTGTCTTCATTTTCAGCCTACCCAAAACAAGTACATACTGTACAGAAAAAATGGAATTAAGCTACAGAGCAAACACTTGGAAGGAGCAGCATCTGCCTTGTAAATGAAGTCTATAAAAGGCTACCAAATGTCCCTTCACATTTTTATGATTGTTAGGATATTACTAAACCTGGATGGAAAAATGTTTTTTGAGGCTCTTACATCAAGCACCCACATTGTCAATATCACAAATTATTTCCGTTTTTTACAAGATGGCTGCCCCAAGCCTTCACTATAGAATAGCAGTGCTATTTGAGCAGGACTTAAATAGTTTTAAAGGTATGATTTGCTAAAAAGCACTTTCTACATTTATATGTCACATTTTTAAACACAATTTTTCTAAAAAGACGACTTTAATGAGATTTATATATCACAAATTCCATCTGTTTTATATAATACAACTTAATGACTTTTAATCAATTTACAGAGTTCTCTAACCATCACTACAATGCAATTTTAGAACATTTTTATCTCCCCAGTAAGAATCTTCATTCCTCTTTGCAGTCTATCCCTGTTTTCATCCTCACCTCAGGAAAACACTAATGTGCTTACTCTCTCTACAGGTTTGCCTTTTCTGGACATTTCATGTAAATGGAATCATACACTATGTGATCTTTAGCATCTGGTTTCTTTCACTCAGATCAGAGCTCCTGAGCTTTGTCCATGTTGTAGCAGATAGCAGTGGTCTGTTCCTTTCTGAAGCTGAATAATATTCCTTTGCATGAATATAACACATTACGATTATTCATTTGTCATTTGATAGATGTTTGGACTGCTTCTGATTTTTTAATGATTGTGAATAATACTCCTCTGAACATTTTCATAATGTCTTTGCCCAGACACATGTTTTCATTTTGCTTAGGTAGATACCTAGGGATGGAATTGCTGAGTTGTCTGATAAGTTTACATTTGACTTTTTAAGAAACAAGCAAATAACTTTTAAGGATAACACTTACTAACTCTTCCTGCTTAGATTCATTCAAGATCAACATGTACACACTGTTATATTTAAAATGGATAACCAACAAGGGCCTACTGTATAGCTCAGGGAACTCTGCTCAATGTTATGTGGCAGCCTAGATAGGAGGGGTGTTGGGCAAGAATGGATCCACGTACGTATGTGACTGAGTCCCTTTGCTGTTCACCTGAAACCATCACAACATCACTAACCAACTCGATTCCAATATAAAATAAAAAGTTTTGAAAAATTTTTATTGAACTTCTTATAAAGCCAGTCATTGTAGTAAACCAGATAGGGTCAACTCTTGTTTTTTCACTTTCATTGGAATGAAGTGTAGGCTGGACATTTAAAATCTCCTCATTATTCATAAACCTAATGCTGGCCACTTTTTCAGGTGTCTTCAGCAAAATATCTATCATCTTAATATTATCTGAAACAGATACCAAAGGGCTATGTGATAGGTTGCTACCAGGAATCCAAAGAAGAAAGGCATAGTCCTCTGCTGTTTTTAAAAGCCCAGAGACTAGAAAGGAAGACAGGTGTGTACTGCCTGCAAAGATCACAGTGTCCCTGCCATTTTCTAAAAGAGAACACGTTGCAGTTCTAACACTTGCTTTTTCCCCCTGAATTACACTCTTATTTATGAGTGGTACATCCGTGTCTCTCACATGCAACTCTGAATTTTTGTCTTGGCTGATTCTTCATTTAACTCTCTCTAATTTTTCTGATGGCTATCATAACAAAATGCCACAAAATTGACAGCTTGAAACAACAGGAATGGGGCTTCTCTGCGGTCCAGTGGTGAAGAATTTGCTTGCCAATGCAGGAGACATTGGTTCAAGCCCTGGTTTGGGAAGATTCCACATGCTACAGAGTAACTAAGGCCATGTGTCAGAACTACTGAGACCGCCCCCTAGAGCCCGTGCTCTGCAACAAGAGAAGCCACCGCTGTGAGAAGTCCGTGCTCTACAACTAGAGAGCAGGCACCCTGCGCCACTCGCTGCGACTAGAGAAAGCCCGTGCTCAGCAACAAAGACGTAGCACAGGCCCCAAAATACCAGGAATTTATTCTATCACATTCCTGGAGGCCGGAAGTACAAAATTGGCATCAGCAAGCTGAAATCCGATGTTAGCAGAGCTTGAGTATCGCTGGACAGTCTGAGGAAGAAACCTCCTTCCCACTTCCTTACATCTTCTAGCCTCTGAAGGCTGCCAGCAGTCTTTAGTCTCTGTTCTCTGCCTCTGGGGTCACACTGCCTTCTCCTCTTCCATCGGTATCAGATTTCTGTTTACCTCCCCCTTCCCTGGTGGCTCAGACAGTAAAGCGTCTGTCTACAATGCGGGAGACCCAGGTTCAATCCCTGGGTTGAGAAGATCCCCTGGAGAAGGAAATGGCAATCCACTCCAGTACTGTTGCCTGGAAAATCCTATGGACAGAGGAGCCTGGTAGGCTACAGTCCATGGGGTCGCAAAGAGTTGGACACGACTGACCGACTTCACTATAAGGACATAAGCGACTGCATTTAGGGGCCACTCCTATATTCCAGAATAATTTCCCATACGCAAGATCCTTGACTTAATCATATTTGCAAAGTCCTTTTTTGTCAAGTAAGAGTCCCTTGGACAGCAAGGAGATCAAACCAGTCAATCCTAAAGGAAATCAACTCTGAATATTCATTGGAAAGACTGATACGGAAGCTGAAGCTCCAGTATGGTGGCCACTAGATGTGAAGAGCTGACTCATTGGAAAAGACCCACATGCTGGGAAAGATTGAGAGCAGGAGGAGAAGGGGACAACAGAGGATGATGGGATGGTTGGATGGTAACACTGACTCAATGGACGTGAATTTGAGCAAATTCCAGGAGATACTGAAGGACAGAGAAACCTGGTGTGCTGCAGTCCATGGTGTCACAATGAGTCAGACACAATTTAGCAGCTGAACAACAACAAGGTAATATTCACAAGTTCCAAGGATCAGAATGTGGAGATTTCCTGAGGGGGCCATTATTCAACCTAACGAAGGTTGCATATGCAGTCGGTATGAGGTTGTTCATTCATTCAGTAATTCTTGAGCAGTGGAATAAGCATTGAGGATGCAACTGTAAGGAAAAATTCGTATATACAGTCTTTGCCTGCTCGGGAGTTACGAGTAGCTATTAATCAAATAAAATTTGCTTTAGCATTACAACAGAGAAAAGAAAAGAGAGAACAATATGTAACTTTTTTGTGAACATTACACATTCATTTAAAATACTTTAAATAATACGAAATGTACAAATGAGAACATTTTATTTATAAAAACTCAAATGTCTGCATACAAAAGTAATGCCATTCTTAATATTTATTTCATTCCATACTGCTGTCTACTAATTGTTGATTTTTAAAAATAATTACCCTGGTGATTTTAACATACAAACTTACCCATATATTTTTCTCTTTCCTTGCCTATTATTCCCTCTTACACATTAGACCTTTCCTTGCCTAAAAAATTGCTTTTAAGTGAGAGTGCTTGTGGCAAACTCATCTGAAATTATCTTTTATTTCTCCATTGTTCTTAAGAATATCTTTTCTGAGTATGCACTTCTAGGTTGAGATTAAATCCTTTCAGCTTTACTTTGCTTTGGTTCTTGTTGTTTTAGTCATTAAGTCACGTCCAACTGTAGCCCATCTGGCTCCTCTGTCCATAGGATTTTCCAGGCAAGAAGACTGGAGTGGGTTGCCATTTCCTTCTCCAGGTGATCTTCCTGACCTAGGGATTGAACCCACGACTCCATCTCCTGCATTGTAGGTGGATTCTCTACTACTGAACCACTGGGGCTTCCCCATTTTGCTGTGGAGAAATGACTTAATCAGACTTTTCTCTCTAGCTACTTTGAAGATCTTGTCTTTGGTGTGCTCCACTTTCACCTATGTGCAGGAATGGATTTCTTTAGCTTACTTGGGATTTGTTAGAATTTTTAAATCTTTGAATTGATGTGTTTCATCACTTCTGGAAAATATTCACTATTATATCTGCCTCATTCTCTCTTTTTGGTGTTCTTTGTCTTGTCTTGATTTTTCTGATCATCTATTTCTTAATCTTTCTTTCATCCTTTCCATGTCTTTTGATTCCATTTTATGGTTCCTGGATGTTTTCTTTAGTTTTATCTCTGAGATTACTAGTTCTCTCTTAATTTCAGTCATTTTATTTTTCTTCTTCTTCTTTCAATACTCTTTGGTCATTTTTAATAATCCCCTGCTCTTCATATATTTGGGCTTCCCTTGTGGCTCAGCTGGTAAAGAATCTGCCTGCAATGCAGCAGACCTGGGTTCGGTCCCTGGGTTGGGAAGACCCCCTGGAGAAGGGAAAGGCTACCCACTCCAATGTTCTGGTCTAGAGAATTCCATGGATTGTATATTCCATGGGGTTGCAAAGAGTTGGACACAACTGAGCAGCTTTCACTTTATATATTTAGTCCCTTTTTAAAAAACACTTCAAACATACAACTTTTATATTCCGTATTTGATAATTCCAATATCTGAAACTTTTGTGGGTCTGCTGTCTTTTTTTCTTTTTATGATTTCTTGTTTCCCATATGTTTTTGATTTTTGACCATGAAGTCACATTTTTTGGAACTTCACTAAAGGCAATTCTTTGAGGATTGCCCAAGTTGTATCTGGATTTCTCCAGAAGGGATGTGTGTTTGCCTGTGTCGAGTGCTTAAGGAAATTACCAGCCCAGTGCTACTTCAGACTAAATTCTCAGTGAAGGCTTTTTGGTTTTTAGATAATTCAAGCAGCTTGATGTCAGGTTTCAGACTTCTTTGAAGGCTGATGTGAAATTAGGAAATTATAAGGGAGAGCTTACTACTCTGTAACAATAGCATGCATCTTCACAATATTTATTCCATGGATTCCTTCCCTTTCCATCTTATTTCTATACCATACCCCTGGTTCAGTCCCTATGCACATAAACCTAAACTAGCATAATAACCTTCTTACTTTTTCTTCTCTGACCTTAGCACCCTGCAGTTCAAACCTAGGGTAAATATCCCAACCTTCTTCTGTTAATTTTGCTCAGAGTCCTTCTGTGGTTTGCACTTCCCACATCAGCGATCTCAATATTGGCTGTCTATTAAAGTGAGGGTTTTTTTTTTTTTTTTTTAATTAAGAATGCCTGTCCCCCTCATACCAATTAAACCTGAATTTCTAAAAGTGGGGCCCTTGCATCAAAAACCTTTTTTAAGTGCCGTAGTCAACTCTGATGTACAGCCAAATTAAGAAATACTAGTATGCAGAAAGCAATGGCACCCCACTCCAGTACTCTTGCCTGGAAAATCCCATGGACGCAGGAGCCTGGTGGGCTGCAGTCCATGGGGTTGCTAAGAGTCGGACACGACTGAGGGACTTCACTTTCACTTTTCACTTGCACGCATTGGAGAAGGCAATGGCAACCCACTCCAGTGTTCATGCCTGGAGAATCCCCCGGAAAGAGGAGCCTAGTGGGCTGCCGTCTATGGGGTCGCACAGAGTTGGACACAACTGAAGCAACTTAGGAGCAGCAGCAGTATGCAGAAAAAATAATAAGGAATTGCCTTAATCCCAGCAATAAAGACCTCGTAGGAAGTGGTGCTCAATCTTGCCTGCACATAAGAAAATACTCAAATGCAAGCCCCACTCTGAGGGATTCTTAATCAGTTGGTCTGAGATGATGCCCAGGTATTTGTGTTTTCAGTAGTTCCCTAAGATTTGCAACACGCCAAATTGAGATCCACCACTCTGGGATGACAAATCACAGGCTTATAGTTACCAGGCTAGTATCATTAATGAATGAAAAAGGCTAGATAGGAACAGTGAAAACTGAGAACATCACCCCTCCAGAGGGAGCATGCAGCCCTCAGCTCTGACTGATTGCAAAACATGGCCATCACTTTGCAAGCCTACTCTACATACAGCCCCTTTTGACTTCTTCAGTCAAATATTAAAGAGTACTTGAAAAATAAACAAATAAACATATCTCTGTTTATGTGTGTATGTGTAGACACACCCCGTCATCCCGGATTCAGGGAGTATGTTCATTCACCTTGCTCCTGTGATGAGTGTTTTCTCTCATGTTCTATTCCTTTTCTTCAGTACTGTCCTTTCTCCTCCCAAGTCTGTCTACATCATCACCATCCTCTAAGGGCCAATTCATGTTTTATCTGACCTGACAATAGACAACTGATAACTGGAGGAGATGGGTATTTTGAGAGGGGCATGTTCCTTCTTTCTTACATAAATTACTCTACCTGCGATTCTGTTTATCTTGCATAAACCTCTTTGGAACTTAAAACTTAAAATGTTTATATGGTTAAATATTTGGTATTTTAGCTTTATGATTACCACCAGATAGTTCTGTAAAGGCATATTTATTACATTAAGAAATCCATCATAAAAAGTCAAGCATTCTCTGTATAATACAGAAGATAGATATTAGAAACCAACAGTTGTTAGCAAATAGATTACTTAGGTAGGTAAGGACTAAAAGTCACTAGACGGAGAAGGAAATGGCAACCCACTCCAGTGTTCTTGCCTGGAGAATCCCGGGGACAGAGGAGCCTAGTGGGCTGCCGTCTATGGGGTCGCACAGAGCTGGACAGGACTGAAGCGACTTAGCAGCAGCAGCAGCAGACTGAATAAGAGGTAATTTTAATAGGTGAAGTGAATAAGAGGTAAGGAAAAATAAAGCAGCATATCTCAAAGTCTGACTTAGGCTAGGGAAAATGAGTCAATAGGACTTAAGTAAAATAACAGCAAAAACAAGCTCCATTCATGCCTTAACCTAAAATGTTTACATGCAAGATATTTATTTTAAAATATATTACATACAAGCCGCTGCTGCTGCTGCTAAAGCACTTCAGTCGTGTCCGACTCTGTGTGACCCCATAGACGGCAGCCCACCAGGCTCCCCCGTCGCTGGAATTCTCCAGGCAAGAGCATTGGAGTGGTTTGCCATTTCCTTCTCCAGTGCATGAAAGTGAAAAGCGAAAGGGAAGTCGCTCGGTTGTGTCCGACTCTTCACAACCCCATGGACTGCAGCCTACTAGGCTCCTCCATCCATGGGATTTTCCAGGCAAGAGTACTGGAGTGGGGTGCCATCACCTCCGTACATACAAGCTACTATGTATAAAAAAATAATATGCAAGAAATACTGTTCAGCACATGGAGTACAGCCAATATTTTATGATAATTTTAAATGGAGTATAATCTGTAAAAATACTGATTCACTCTGTTGTGCATCTGAAACTAATATAATATTGTAAATTAAATATGTTGTTGTTCAGTCGCTCAGTTGTGCCTGACTCTTTGTGACCCCATGGACTGCAGCACACCAGGATTTCCTGTCCTTCACCAACTCCTAGATCTTGCTCAAACTCATGTCCATTGAGTTCGTGATGCCATCCAAACATCTCGTCCTCTGTCGTCTCCTTCTCTTCCTGCCCTCAATCTTTCCCAGTATCTGGGCCTTTTCCAGTGAGTCAGCTCTTCACATCCAGTGGCCACCGTATTGGAGCTTCAGCTTCAGCATCAGTCTTTCCAATGAATATTCATGATTGATTTCCTTTAGGGTTGACTGGTTGGATCTCCTTATAGTCCAAGGGACTCTCAAGAGTCTTCTCCAACACCACAGTTCAAAAGCATCAATTCTTCAGCGCTCAGCTTTCTTTATGGTCCAACTCTCACATCCATACAAGACTACTGGAAAAACCATAGCTTTGACTATATGGACCTTTGCTGGCAAAGTGATGTCTCTGCTTTTTAATACACTGTCTAGGCTTGTCATAGCTTTTCTTCCAAGGAGCAAGCATCTTTTAATTTCATGGCTGTGGTTACCACGCTGTGATTTTAGAGCCCCAAAAAATAAAGTCTGTCACTGTTTCCATTGTTTCACTATCTATTTGCCATGAAGTGATGGGACCGGATGCCATGATCTTCGTTTTTTTGAATGTTGAGTTTTAAGGCAGCTTTTTCTCTTTCCTCTTTCACCTTCATCAAGTGGCTCTTTAGTTCCTCTTTGCTTTCTGCCATAAGGATGGTGTCATCTGCATATCTGAGCTTATTGATATTTCTCTCGGCAGTCTTGCTTCCAGCTTGTGCTTCATCCAGCCCGGTATTTCACATGGTATCAGCTATACTATTTAATAAGAAATAATAAAAATATATATTACAATAATATTGCCCTTTTAGATGAAAGAAATTTGTAATTTAGCCATTTGTAAAAGAGGCATATTAAATGAACTTGAACTATAGTACAACATAAAGGGAATCCAAGATACAACTATTCACTCATTGATTTTTACATTCAGTACACGTTTACTAGAGGCAAGGAATTTGGCACCCCCAGTGTCCACATACACTGGGTTGTAATTTGTGAGCACAGACTGCTGGTTCAAGTCCCAGGTCTACTGTTTATACAGGGCCACTCTGGGAACTCAAAAGGCTTTGGTTTCTTTGTCTATAAATTATGTGGAAGAGTGTTGCCTACCTCACAGAGTTCTGAGGAGAAAATTATTTTATCCATCGCATGGTCTTATTACAGCTTCTGATCCATATAAAGGCTATATAAGTTGATGTTGTTATTATTAATTTTTGTCTCTCCATAACCTGACTCTCTTACCTCAGGATTGTCTCAGTGGATTTATGATAAATCAGTAAAATTACAGTTCCCCTGAATTCTCCTTCAAGTAGCACTTCAAGTCCTAATGATGCTTAGGAGCATCGAAGGAGAAAGCTTGGTCTCAATAGACACAGGCCCACACTGGCATCCTTTGTAAAGAATATTGTCCTGTGTGGTTCTTGGTGGTCACCTCCCAGTTGTTATTCAGCCAGTCAGTCATGTCCAACTCCTGTGACCCCATGGACTGCAGCATGCCAGGCTTCCCTGTCCTTCACCAACTCCTAGAGTTTGTTCAAATGCATGTCCATTGAGTCGATGATGCCATCCAACCATTTCAGCCTCTGTCACTCCTTCTCCTGCCCTCAGTCTTTCCCAGCATCAGGGTCTTTTCCAATGAGTCAGCTCTTCATATCATGTGGCCAAAGTATTGGAGCTTCAGCTTCAGCATCAGTTCTTCCAATGACTATTCAGGGTTGATTTCCTTTAGGATTGACACCCCAGAGCTGGAGTCTAGTATGTTCATTTCCCATCTGCCTGTACACGGAGCTGTTCATGCTATGTGCACCGCAGGAGACTCTCTGTGTAGCGCACACTCTCTGGAAATGTCTTTCTCTTACTCAGGGCTTTTGAAAATGTTGGCTGCTCTCCCATTCCACTTCTAGACCTCAGAAAACCCAGCAAATCTGCTTTTTGTCTGACTCAGGCTGTTTATTTTCCCCAATTGATCCCATGACATGCTGGCCAATGGAGCTACTGCAAACCTGCTGGTTTCTAGAAGAAAAGGCACACGACCAAGGTCACTCTCCCAACACACTGGCTTTTCCTCCCTGCCCCCACGATCCCCCCAGTTTTCAGCCTTGGAGTCTACTCAGGATTGTCTCCATCCTCTTATGCATGCCTCTTTTAACCCACAGATTGGAGAAAAGGGAGTGAAATGAGTGAGGAAGAGTGTTGAGAAAAACCTACTCAGTATTATTCTCCAAAACTGTTATAGAGACCTCAGCCTCAGAATTCTAATGTGGAAATCAAGAATTAACTATTTGTTTGTCTTCTCTTTGCATTTCTGCTTAATAACTCTACATTAAGGGCAAAGACTAGAATATCCTTGGTGCTGGTGAATGGGGGAGAAGCAATGGGGGGATTGGAAAAGTAGGAAACACTGAGGCAAGAAGTCCATTAAGCACATTGATTAATACTAATATTAATACTTAGTATTCAAATATTACCCTTCTCCACATGTATTGATAGGACTTCTTTTGAGACCCCTACCTCAGAGAGCTCCCCAATAATTGCATTACAACATATTAAGTGAAAACCCAAAAGAGAAAGCTAGTAATTCTGCCTGGAAAAGTCAGGCAACACTTCACTGAGGACGTGAGGATAATTGAACAAGGGATTCTGTTAGACACATTACTCCTTGGTGCCTGAGCCACATGTGTTTCAAGAAAGAACACTGAACTAAACCGGTTGTGAACTTGAACTAGGGAGGTAGAAAGATTCAACCAAAACTGGTCTCATTGCTTATCTTCATATTTCCGTGTAATTCTAAATTGAAGGGAACAGGCCAGTGGACACGATGGCTCCATCCCTTCATTCCCTGTATATGGGACTGCCCCCGGCCTAGAATGAAGTTGGTGATGCCAGCTTGATGCCCCCCATCCTACTGGAGCTCCTTGAAAAGCCCTGTGCTCTTGTGCCAGAGCCCAGAACTTGTGAACTGAGACCACTGAAGAAGCTTTACAGAGATTTCTCTGGTGGCCCAGTGGTTAAGACTTTGTGCTTCCAGTTCAGAGTGTATAGGTTCTATCCCTGGTCAGGGAACTCAGATTCCATATACATACATTGGTGCATGGCCAAAAAAGAAAAATATTCAAAAAAAAAAAAAAAAAAAGCTTTACCTTCTGCAGATCAACTCTTTAAAAGCCAGCCTCCAGCAAATGTGAAATGGGTGAAGTTTTTGCAAGGCAGGAACCGCCCCATCTCACTTTTTTGTACATTTATCCTCCTCCTAGTGTGAGTCATTTAGCTCTCACCCAGGCATTCCATACTTCCTTTCATTTGCTATTCCACACAATTCTAGCCTTCCTTGTGCATTCTGCACATTTCAAAATCTCATATTCTTGGCCTTCCTACTTTAATCATCGAATTTACATGCTTAGTAATCTAATTCAATATATTAATCCCCAAAGAATACAAGATACATAATATACATACATATAACTTTAAATTAAATCACACCAACGTGTACATTCTTGCTAATATCTTGATATCTTATCTCCTCCAGGATATTTACATTTTAAAGAGGTTGCTTGTTTACCTGCTTTTCTAAAATGAAACACAAAAAGGAAATTCACTTATTCATCTAACCATCCAGTCATCAAATAATATTTAGGACCAACCTTCTGTGAACGGAGTACTTTGTTAAAACTTTATTATACTACCAAGATATGAGCCTCGCCAATAGCTCAGCCCCCCAATGCAGGAGACACGAGAGACTTGGGTTCAATCCCTGGGTCAGGAAGATCCCCTAGAGGAGGAAATGACAGCCCACTCCAGTATTCTTGTCTGACAAATCCCATGAACAGAGGAGCCAGGTGGGGTACAGCCCAGAGGGTCACAAAGAGTTGAACACAACTGAGTGACTAAGCATACCAAGATATACCAAAAGCTCTGGGCTTAGGGAACTTCAGACAGTAAGAGTCATAGATGAGCTTTGTGGACAATGTACTTTCCTTCTTATCTCTCAAATCACAGCACAGAGAGAACAGCTTCTCTTCTTGACTAGAATTTAGACTTCTTAAGGATTGGGTCTCTCATTCTCTTTAGTCATTCTTGCGTCCCAGTGCTTTGTGTAAGTTCTGTCTGATAGACAGACATACGTAGTTCTCCTTCATCGAATGAATTCCTAACTTCAAACAAGGATATTCTTCTCCTAGGGCCACAAACTTATACTAGATGAGTGATTTTTGTTGTTTTTGTCAATTGTTATAGTTTAATACACTGTAAAAAAATTCTAATTAAATGAACCCACCGGAGAAGGCAATGGCACCCCACTCCAGTACTCTTGCCTGGAAAATCCCATGGACAGAGGAGCCTGGTAGGCTCCAGTCCATGGGGTTGCTATGAGTCGGGCATGACTGAGCGACTTCACTTTCACTTTTCACTTTCATGCATTGGAGAAGAAAATGGCAACCCACTCCAGTATTCTTGCCTGGAGAATCCGAGGGACAGAGGAGCCTAGTGGGCTGCCGTCTATGGGGTGGCACAGAGTCGAACATGACTGAAGCGACTTAGCAGCAGCAGCAGCAGTAGGGTCATAGAGAGTCAGATAAGACTGAAGTGACTTAGCATGCACAGAACCAACAACATTTTGTTATGTATCATCTTGAATGTAAAGCTGGTCTGCTTGGCATTCATCCTAAAGATAATTGATAATCAAGTAAAGAAAAGATCCCTTTATAACCTTTCTTTGGTGGGTTTTGTATTACAAGCCTGATTACAGATGAAAACACTCAATAAGAGGCATTTATTACATATCTCTCCTACAAATGCATCAAAGATATAAAACCAGTAGCTTCTTTCTGTGATTTGAATGATTAAAATTGTCCATCATTTTAATATTTCTCAAGTCTGAAATATACTAACATATATGTTAACTTTTAAGTTTAAGGAACTGAAAAAGTATTAAAAGTATAATAATATTAAGTCAAATTGGAATAAATATTGAAGAAACTCTTTGCAAAAGAAATGAAAAATTAGTTAATTTTGATCTTAAATAATACTGTTCCTAGAATATGTGTGAACTTATTCCTAAATGAAAATATTGTCATAAATTAATATACACATACTACTGCATCTTTGGGTAAGTTCTCATTTGGAAAGTATGATATAGATTTCATTTTGTAAAAATGAATTCCATAAAATTTGAGTCTAAAGCAGAAGGAACAGATTTTGTAATGTTTACCTTTTTAAAAGGTTACCTTTATTTTAGGATGTTTGTGGGAAATTCAATTTCTGGTGCCATTCAAATCCATAAAAATGAGTGAATTATGTAGTCAGGAACAAAATTATTTCATGTACCAGCCAATATCATTCCATAATCCTCCCGGAAAAGATGATTGTCAGACAGACTACTTCTTGGCAAAAAATGCCTTCTCTGTCTTATCTCTTTCTTAAACTTCATTCTCTGTTTCTCAAGATGGACCCAGGCACAGGGAAGTTCTTAGCACCAGCAGCCCACAAACCCTGTTGAGGTTTTGCTAAGGAGGGATTTTGGTCTTGCATACATGGCACACTCTTCCCTGGGAGAAGTGCATTCTGCCAGCTCTCCCTAAGAAGCAGGGGGTTTCCTCCATCCCACTTCCACCTGTCCACCTGTTTGATCTTCGTTATTCTGAGCTGCTTTTCCATCTATTGTGTGGTTCAGGAGGGTTTATGTCTTACTGTTGTAGAAGATTACATTTGCACTGTATTTCCACTTCTCCTTGTTGCCTTTGGATAACATCCAAGTGAAGAAGGGGGTAAATGACCATTGATTCGTCCAATTTCTGTTGTAATTATTTAGGAAAGTGATTTGATATGATGTTACAATAGTTCTAGGAAGGAATGATGAGCATCTAAACCATATCAAGAAAAGAGAAATAAACTTGGGTGGTAATATGGTGTTGGTTCAGGATTAATATATTGTTGTGAGGGTGTCTGAGCTAATTGTGGGTTTGGTGACAAGATTAATGGTGTCATTTGACAGAATTAAGGATACTGTCCTGAGAAGACAAATTCAGTTAAGGACATGTGTGCCTTTATACACAAACTTTACTTTTAATCACATTTGTATTAATAACTGTGTTGTAGATGATAAGTGCCATTTATTGAGTGCTTATGATATTATTTGCACATGTAACGTATTTGACACTTTAGATGCCTTTGTGTGTAACTATCAAGGTAAACTTGAAAAGTTCGACAATGACACATTCTGCTTGTACTAGAAATAACTGATGGTAAAGTATTGCAAACTTTATTTTTTGTCCAATTATAGTGGCTATCAAACTCACTAGACTATTCTTAAATTCCCAGTTCTATAAATGAAGACTAACACAATGATGATTATAATTATTATAACAGTAGTTATAATAGCAGCCATCACTTATTGTGTATTCTTTGTTTCCCGGGCACTGAAAATTGTTCTGTATACATCATCTAAGTTAATCCTCTCAACAGCTCGTTGAACTGAGTGTTATTAGCCAGATTCGGAGAAGGCAATGGCACCCCACTCCAGTACTCTTGCCTGGAAAATCCCATGGACGGAGGAGCCTTGTGGGCTGCAGTCCATGAGGTGGCTAAGAGTTGGACACGACTGAGCGACTTCACTTTCACTTTTCACTTTCCTGCATTGGAGAAGGAAATGGCAACCCACTCCAGTGTTCTTGCCTGGAGAATCCCAGGGACGGGGGAGCCTGGTGGGCTGCCGTCTATGGGGTCGCACATAGTCGGACACGACTGAGGTGACTTAGCAGCAGCAGCAGCAGCAGCAGCCAGATTGTTACGATGAGGAAATTAAATCTCATATGGGTTTGGTAATTTGTCCTGGATTACAGCTACTAAATATCAGAACTAAGATTTTTTAACTATTTCACTAGATTCTATCATCTATGTAAACTATTTTACTTCACTTATTCTGATAAAACACACAATTAGTAATATAGTCATAGATTGATTATTAGCTTCCAATAAGCATCTTTTTTTCTTCTTTCAGCTCTACAGGCACCACTAAAGCAGACTATTTAATCAGAAAGATCTCTCACCAAATACACTAACATACTTGACTTTGTTATCCATTCTTGACCAGAAATAAATTGTTCTGATACCTACTAGCAATCAGTAGACTTAACTAATTAAGACTTTGGTTCATGAGGCTTCTCATTTTGGAGAGTCATTTCTTGAACAATATAGTTAATTTTGAGCATGTGATGCTGTCACCATATTCAGAGTCTTTTATTCTTTTCCATATAAATTATTAGTCTACTTTGGCACCTAATATGAGTAGTTCTTAATACCTTTAAATAATAAGCAACAAAAGACTGGGTAGTGAAATTTGGGTCTGAACTTTTTTCTTTTGTGCTATGGGACTAAGTAGAATAATACAGATTTATTTCATTTATGAGACTGTAGGAGAAGAGAGGAGATACATAATTAATACTGTTTATGAGATGAAAAAATGCAACATATGCAGCAACAAGAACACGTCATTTTGAGCAGGTCTTTATAGAACAGACATCCCATATTGTGTTCCTCCTTTCCCACAGTCATTGCCATGGCAATCTGGTATGCTTCGCAGTTGCTGCTGAGTAAGGGAGATGTCTCTTCTAGGAGATCTCTGTGTCAGCCAAAAAAACACAGCAGTCTCATTTGAGTCTAGAAATAAGACAAAATATATAAAATGAACAGGATTTTAGCATTTTTCTTCCCATTGGAGAAATTTCTTATGAGTCACTCTACCCATTTCTACTTTAACATTTTTCAAATCAGAAGTTTTGGAGTAGATTTTTCTCTTCAAATTAAGATTCTTTGCCAGATGATTGAAGACCTTGTCATTTCTAGATGTGACAAAATGTCCACAATGGAATATGAAAACCTGTTATTAAGAATTGAAATTCATTTGGGTGAAAGGCATCTAATAATCCAGGCCATGTTTAATCCTCCATTTTAAAAAAAAACACATGATCCTTCATGTCATTTCATAGACCTATCCTATTGTAATTTAAAAAATGTAACTATCTGTATTCAGCCATGACGAAGCTATCATTCACTCACTCCAAAGATCTCTAAAGTCAAAGGATTTCACTGTTGTGGTTGAGATTTCAGACTAATTGTAAGAGGACAACATACGATTCAATTTTGAGATAATGTAAATGAACACATTCATGAAATCATCAGTAGTTTATAAATGTTCCTGCATGATTCGAAGGGAGATGGGATTTCACAGGGATGAATGACTACCAGTAATAGTAAAGTCAAAGTCAGTAAAGGAGACGGTGAGCAAGGAGTGGGAGAGAGGAGCAGAGATGTCTTCCAGACTCAGGATTATAGGCACAAGAGCTGTGGATGGAAAACAGCAAAAAAAAAAAAAAAAAAGAGGAGGATGGGAATGATTGAGTATCAACATTCATTTGAGGGAATGAGTTGATTGAAATATTTGAATGTTGGCTAGAGGGGCTTAATTTCAATGTAATGGTTTTTAGGACACACTTCAGAAAAGAGATATAAAGGGAAAGTCATATAGAAGAAGAAAATGTAAGAATTATTCTGGAGGCTGAGTTGGCAGAGGGAGAGTCTGAAATTCACTGGAGTTGTCAAGTATGAAGTGATAACGTTGTACTATAAAAATAGATTATCAAGGAAGTCTTAAATTTTCTGTATGGGAAGAATGGCAAGATTGGTTATGGGTTGCTTATCAGGACTACTGGGACACAGCTTCTTTGTGTTCAGAAATGAATCATGCTTGAGTCCTAGAACATTGGGTGGATGAAGACGTGTCAGTACAAGAGAGGAGCTCAGTCATTAATGCTGTATTTGATAAGGCAGCAGTTCAGTTTTTAAGTATTAGAGATGAGTTGTCTTTGGAAGAGCCAAGTGAAGACTCTTGTGTAGTCACCTCATTATATAAATAATTAAAAAGGTAATTTATAGTTGGTGGCAATAAAAATATTAGATTCATGAGAGATGAACTAGATTTAGAGTCAACTCAGAATAATAACTTTAAACTATCAGTTCAGTTCAGTCGCTCAGTCGTGTCTGACTCTTTGCAACCCCATGAATCGCAGCACACCAGGCCTCCCTGTCCATCACCAACTCCCAGAGTTCACTCAGACTCAGGTTCATCGAGTCGGTGATGCCATCCAACCATCTCATCCTCTGTCGTCCCCTTCTCCTCCTGCCCCTAATTCCTCCCAGCATCAATGAGTCAACTCTTCGCATGAGGTGGCCAAAGTACTGGAGTTTCAGCTTTAGCATCATTCCTTCCAAAGAACACCCAGGGCTGATCTTCAGAATGGACTGGTTGCATCTCCTCGCAGTCCATGGGACTCTCAAGAGTCCTCTCCAGCACCACAGTTCAAAAGCATCAATTCTTCAGTGCTCAGCTTTCTTCACAGCCCAACTCTCACATCCATACATGACCACAGGAAAAACCATAGCCTTGACTAGACAGACCTTTGTTGGCAAAGTAATGTTTCTGCTTTTCAATATGCTGTCTAGGTTGGTCATAACTTTTCTTCAAGGAGTAAGCGTGTTTTAATTTCATGGCTGCAATCACCATCTACAGTGATTTTGGAGCCCAGAAAAATAAAGTCTGACACTGTTTCCACTGTTTCCCAAACTATTTCCCATGAAGTGATGGGACCAGATGCCATGATCTTCGTTTTCTGAATGTTGAGCTTTAAGCCAACTTTTTCACTCTCCTCTTTGACTTTCACCAAGAGGCTTTTTAGTTCCTCTTCACTTTCTGCCGTAAGGGTAGTTTCATCTGCATATCTGAGGTTATTGATATTTCTCCCGGCAATCTTGATTCCAGCTTGTGTTTCTTCCAGCCCAGCGTTGCTCATGATGTACTCTGCATGTAAGTTAAATAAGCAGGGTGACAATATGCAGCCTTGACGTACTCCTTTTTCTATTTGGAACCAGTCTGTTGTTCCATGTCCAGTACTGACTGTTGCTTGCTGACCTGCATATAGGTTTCTCAAGAGGCGGGTCAGGTGGTCTGGTATTCTCATTTCTTGAAGAATTTTCCACAGTTTATTGTGATCCACACAGTCAGAGGCTTTGGCATAGTCAATAAAGCAGAAATAGATGTTTTTCTGGAACTCTCTTGCTTTTTCCATGATCCAGCAGATGTTGGCAATTTGATCTCTGGTTCCTCTGTCTTTTCTAAAACCAGCTTGAACATCTGGACGTTCATGGTTCACGTATTGCTGAAGCCTGGCTTGGAGAATTTTGAGCATTACTTTACCAGTGTGTGAGATGAGTGCAATTGTGCGATAGTTTGAGCATTCTTTGGCATTGCCTTTCTTTGGGATTGGAATGAAAACTGACCTTTTCCAGTCGTGTGGCCACTGCTGAGTTTTCCAAATTTGCTGGCATATTGAGTGCAGCACTTTGACAGCATCATCTTTCAGGATTTGAAATAGCTCAACTAGAATTCCATCACCTCCGCCAGCTTTGTTTTAAACTAAATGCCAGGCCTAATTCTGCACAGGAGGAATACAGGGTAAACAGAGGATGAGCTCTGCCCTCAGGGAACTTACAACATAGTAGAGTGAGTAGGAGAAACTTTGAAAGTACTATCGTTCAATAAGGTATGTAAACATTGTAGGAAAGGGGAAATAGATCATCATTAGAGATTTGAGATGGCTACATTTGCTGGGTAGCAGGAAAAACAAGAATAAATAAGATTCCACAAAAGAGAAATTTAAATGTTATAAAAAGAACTAGATGTATGGTTTGAAATATCATTGAATTAGAACTAACGTAAATGTCCATTAGTAGGAGAATTTACTTTAAATTGTGAAATATTAGATAAACACTATTAAATTAGATATCTATATGCACTGACGTATGTAGATATATGTGATGTATTTAGTGAAAATGGAAAGTGCAGAATGATAGTAATCTCATGTTTATAAACTAAAACATAAATAAAAATGCACTCATATATTTGTGCATATGCATAGAAATTGGTCAGGAAGCCTACTCACCAGTTATTAATAGTGCTTACGTTTGAGGAGTAGAATCAGGAGAATCAGAAAACAGGGGCTTTCAGTGCATACATCATATATTTCAGAATTATTTTTAATTTAATGCAATGGACATGCGTTTTTATCATTGAAATTCATACTAAAATAATTATAGATTCACACACAGTTGTAAGAAATTGTTCCTGTCCTACAACTCCCTGAGGTTCAGTTCTTTCTTATTTTTTCTTTTTGTCCATTTTCTCTGTTGTTTACATTGGGTAAACTCTGTTTACCTCAAGAACACTGATTCTGTTCTCTGCCATATCCTATTATTGTGCTCATCCAATGAGTTTCAAATTTTCTATTATATTTTTTGGTACTGTTATTTCCATTTGACCGATGCTGAGATTGAGCATGTGAAAACTTAACTGTAAGCTTCCTGGAAGTCAGGGTAAAGCAGGAAACAAAAATTATGCATCTTCCTTTATGAGAAGTAGAAACACAATAATTCTCAATAATGTCAAAGAATTTCCTAGTCTTCTCCTAAGAGAAAGTTCACTACTACAGGAGTAGTTCTCAGAATAACCAGTAAGCGACTGAATGTGCGCTTCCTCAGTGACTCAGTGGTAAAGAATTCACCTGCGATGCAGAAGAAACATGAGTCACAGGTTCAATCCTGGGTTTGGGACGATCCCCTGGAGGAGGAAATGGCAACCTACTCCAATATTCTTGGCTTGGAAATCCCATGGACAGAGGAGCCTGGCAGGCTACAGTCCATAGGGTTATAAAGAGTCAGACACGCACACTGAGAGCTGAATGTATTTTCTACATATCTCTTGAGGGAAATGTTATAGTCCAAAAGAAAATCTAAATGATTACTCAGTCTCAAATTACAGCCCAGGTCACCACAGTTGACAAGGAGAAACGTTATTACAGAGGGAAACAGAAGGACTTAGTAATGAGTTGAGGAAAGAGCTTAGGTCCATAGAAACTCCCAGGTCTGAGAGGAAGTAATTACATACATTGTGATGGTTTAAAAGTATGTGTAACAGTAGCTGCTAAGTAACATCCCCAGAGTGGGAAAGACCCAGTTTATCTTAATTAAGACACTTCATGGCAGACCAGTTATTTGAGTCATGGGTTTCTATGGGCTTTCTGGCAAAAACTGTAGAAAAAGAGAGGTCATTGACAAGTTAGACAGCTGAATGAAATTACTGTCTACAATATCCAGGAAGAGTGGGAATCATTGTTCAGCAGAAACCTGGGGGGTCTGGACTTTCAGCAGAGGGAGGTTTAAAAGGGAATCATGTTGAGAGACCTACTGGGAAAAATGATTCCTTGAATTTGGTTTTCACTGGGTGGCCTGCTGGATGGAATGAGTGGGAAGATTTCATTGAGGAGGTCGTTAGGTTGTAGTCTAAATACACTATTTGGAAACCAAGCTAGGATTGCTTCTAAGAAAGTCAGTCGTATCAAATGTAGGAGGAAATATGAAATGAGAATGAAGGTGGACACAGGTGGGTATTAGTATTGTTGTAGAGCATTTTCATCTAAGAGAATGAAAGAATGGTAGCGAAGATGTAGGAAAGACCCAGGAAGTAAGAAAGGAGGATGCAGCTAGTATTCTAAGATGAAAGGATCTGTGAAAAGTCACCCAGAAGGAGTATATTATTGGAACTGTTGTTGTCGATAAATGGTGTCAGGTCAAAAGGATAGCTCAAAAATGCCCAAGATACACATGAAGAAATTGTGGAGGAAGGAATAGGATCACAGGTTTTAGGAAGGAAACTGACCATGAGAAGGCAGATTTCTCAAGAAGATACAAGGTAGAACATCTAGAGCTCTAACAGACTTTGGATGTGGAAAGGCACACATCTCTGCCTCTGCTCTTGAAAGGAAAGATGAGAATATGAATGTGCAGATGGCTTGAAACCCTGATATGCATAAATTAGAATTGTATTTTTCTGTGACTTACTTTCTGTACAATGGCCCATTTCAATATGGTGATGGAAAGCTCAAGCCATTCAAGACTCTCTGTCTTCCATTTTCCTGGTCCTTATTTCTCTCAGGCCACTGCTGAGGGACCCCTTGCTTCTATCAGTCTGTCAGTAGCTCTGTGATTTTTCCATGACCTTCAAGGAAATCCTGGCTCCAAGTTGATGCCTGCATGGCTCAGTGAAAGTGAAGTGAAGTCGCTCAGTCGTGTCCGACTCTTTGCGACCCCATGGCCTGCAGCCTACCAGGCTCCTCCATCCATGGGATTTTCCAGGCAAGAGTACTGGAGTGTGTTGCCATTTCCTTCTCCAGAGGATCTTCCTGACCCAGGGATCCAACCCGGGTCTCTCACAAATGTCCCCAGTACTGTGTGCATACCCTTAGACATTCACTGTCTGGAGTCATGCTTCTGCCTCACCCACGAAGTGCAGTGCATGGCTCGAGGACTCTCACACTTCTGTTCTCCTCAAGTCTGCCCCATCAGTCTTCCATTTTTCTTTTCTAGAGGTGGAACACTGACCTGGTGCAGGAAGGTATATGCTCCATTCACATGGCATTTTACTTACATACTTGTACCTGTCTGAAGCCCTTACCATTTCTGCAAAGGCTTTTGCTCCTGTGACCAGCCAAAAAGACTCTCCCTTTTTTTGTCGGGGTTAGGAGGCTTTTCCTCTGGGTCATACCTTCCCCAAAGTAATGAACATAACCATCTTATTTTCTTGAATATTTTGGGATGGCAGGGAGATGGACTAAACTAGTTAGCATTTCTAAAATATTGAAATGCCACAAATACCAAAGATGAAAAGAATGAGAGTTTATTGTGTACCTGCAAAGTACCAGGCACTTCATCCCTAACAACATTTTAAATGTAGATATTATTTTTACCCCTGTCTAAAGATGAAAAAACTGAGGCTGTGCAAGTTTATACAACATACAAATAAATAGTCATATCTCTGGTGAGTGGCAGAGCCACTTCTCTCTGAAATGTACACTTCATTCTTCCTCTGAAAGTAAAGGGCAGAATGCAGTGTGAATAACATTCAGAGAAAGCCATAGTGAATATTCCTGGCTCTAGTCACCTGTAACTAAATGATGGTGGAAAGGGCTGGTGGAGTTAGAGAAAGGAAGGCACTGGTGGATATCAGAGGGAGGGAGAGGTGGAGAAGTTGATGCCTCATAAGACTATCTGTTGAATTCTATTCAAAGCACCATATTAAAAGCAGAGGCAGCACCTGTGGCAGGAAGCCAAAACTGATCATTGCTGGCAGACATATAGAGGGATAATCAAAGGATAATAGAGAGGTAAGTGATCATAACAACTAGCACAGGGTGGCAGACAGAAGCCTTATGTTTTGGAATAAGGAACACAGGACTGAATTTGAAAGTAACATGGTACTTCATAACAAGGAAGCAAAGATGGAGGGTATAAGAAAAGGTGAAGAAATTTGAAACCATGATGTTGGAGAGATCATATAATCCCATGTTACTCCCCCATTTTCTTATTGCCACATCTTATCCAGTGGGTTTTAACTTCAAGTAGCAATCTAAGAATTGTTCATTGCTTGATGATCTGGAAACAATACCATGGACTGAAGGCACCAGCTCTCTTTTCCTTCTCTTTATATGTAGGAAGAAAGAAAGGAAGAAGTCGAAAACTGTACAGAAGAAAGAAAATGACTTTAGAGTAATTTGACATGATTTCAAATGCAGATGCAATTTCTTCTGTGTGATCGTGAATGAAGGAATAGTTATATTTGTATGACCACTTGGTTGAGAGGCTTTAAGGTTATGATCAGGTGCCTAGTGTAGGACCCTAAACATAGCAGGAGCTCTGCAAATGTAAATCATTTTTCCTACACCTTTATTCATTCAACAGATATTTTTAAGGCAGTTAATTTTATGCCACAGATAATGTATTAATCAGCATAGGCCACCTTATACTGAAGTAATAAAGACCCCTTAATCTCATTTGCTTAAACACAACAGAAGTTTAATTCTCCCACTAACTAAGAAGTCTGCTGTTTATTTAGATGGCTTTATTGGGCATCTCTTCTCCATGTAGCAGTCCAGATCACTTCAGTCTTTTATCCTAACCGTCTTGATATAAGACCTCTTCAAGGATCACTACAACAGAGAAAGTGCTGTCCAGAACTGCTCTTAGAAATTTCTGCCTGGAAGTGACACACATCACTTAGCTGGCAATCCATTGGTCAGAACTAGTCCTGTAGCCTCTCCTACTTCAAGGGGATGAATATGGAGTCTTATGTGTGCCCAGAAGAAGAGAAGAACTGGATATTGATGCATACAAGGAATGCCTTCCACTAGCAAGGCACTAGGTACTTAGTAGTAAACAATGTAGGCATCATTTATCTTTTCCTCATGGACCTCTCAATCCAGAGTGATATGGGAAAGCTATGGCATCTGAAAAGAGCCAGGTTTCTTCCCAGGCAAGGCAAGGAACTAGATCAAAGTGATTGCATTCAATAAGTATAATGTTATGTGGGAAAACAGGAAAGGGTAACAGTTGAGTATAAGTGACAAGTATGGAGAACTTAGCAATCCTCAATAAATATTTACTGAATGAATGTTAAGAATAAGAAGAAATTTAGCTCTAAAAAAACTAAATGGGAAAGGCGACAGAGAGAGAACAGATATAGGAAGAAAAAACACATGGAAACAGTTTATGCTTTTCAAATGTTCTGAATAATATTTGGGAATAAAAGCTGTTCTTGCTATATCTGCTGCTTCCAGTAAGCCTGAAATATTCTGTGCTGGTCTCTTCTGCCATAGTTGGGCTGAGGAGGAATGCGTTCCCAGCCAGACTGTTTCATTCTTACCTAGTCAAGAATGTGGGAATTGTTGGGAGACTTGGACTCTGACTCATCATCTAGAATGTTTTATGGTGAATCAAGGTAGCTTGATGGGCAGCTGTCAAATATGGAAGTGTCATAGGCAGTGAGTAAATGTGCCACTATAAATACTGAAAATGCTGCAGAGTTAGGCAAAAACCTTTATGAATACAATTGTATGGCAGAATCTTAGAGAGAGGTGATTCCTTAAAGCTTTAAAATGATTTATATAAAAAAGATTTATTAAAGGAATGATAGAAAACAGGTAAAAAAAGACATTTATAATATATCCCCTACACATAAACCCTGTTAACATTTCAGTATAGTTTAGCTGGTACTCTATCATCTCCCTTTTACTTAACAGTATTTTCCACATCAAAAAATATACTTCTGCAAAATTATTTTTCATGGCTGCATGGTATTGTATCATATGTATGTCTCAAAATATATTTCTTTATCATCCCATTAGGTTGTTTACAGATCATTGCCATTATAAACAATGCTGTTAAAAACTTACCTTGTCTGAATTTCTATGCATCTCTTTATTTCAGAGAGTAATTTTTCTAATTGGAATTAGAATTGGAATTACTATAGTAAGAATTATGTATAATTCAAGGCTTATTATGTACATTACCAAATTGCCCTCTAAAATATTGTTGCAATTTATATTACTACCAACAGTGGATAAGAGCAAAAGAGTGTTTAGGAATCCATAGTCTACAAATGTGGTTATAGAGAATTGACTATATTATAAAAATGTGTTTAATCTTGTCAGCTGTTCACAAAAAGGGGCCCTTAAAATATTATTTTTAAATCCTCCATCCTATATTTCATGCCTTACGCTAAAATCATAAGTATGAGAATTTCACATTAGATTTCTTAGAAAAGAATTTGAGACAGATTCACATATTCTACTAAATGGGCTCATTAATATCATGGGTGCTAGGATAAGATCAATGAATAATTCATTGGATATCTGCAATGATTTTCTCTGTTGACAGAATATATTGAGATCTGCCATTGATATATCCAGGCCTTGCTATATGGCTGTTAAATATCCATTCACGTCTTTAATGATCCTCTGAATAGTAGGCAACTTCTTGTTTGTCTAGAGAAAACCAAGAAAACTTCAGCTGAATTGACTATGTAAACTGAAAAAGATATAGATGAAATAGTCAAGTGTCTACTTATAATATGTATTGCACTAATTTAGACATAAATAATACTTTAAAACACATATCAGGCATAGAGTATTTTTACAAGTATTTCTCTTTTCTCAACCTTATAATTCATGAAGCAGTTTTAGTTCAGCTCCCATGCATTCTTGACATCAGAAAGGTACCACCTTTTCAGGCAGCTGGTATGTTTCTACCACCTGTCATCTGGAATTTAGTCTAAGTAGTTTTGGGGTACAAGATTGTGAGAATATATGATGCCGTCCCTGGAAATCTTTCCTCCAGCTTAAAAGCCCACTTACTACTCATGGTCTCTAGTAACCACTTACTCTGATACTTTTTTTAGTGATCTTTAAAATACTTGTTTTCAACAGTACTTTCAATTATTAAGTCATATCTCCCAAAATAATTACTAACTCTGTATTAAATTCCTTGACTTCTGTTTTTACCGGTCCCATCAAGTGAAGGACTGCTAAAACTATTGAAAATTCTCATCAATTGGCGTCTTAGATTTAAGGCAACTGCCTTAAACTGTACTTTGTGAAAAATAAAGTGAGAGAGTGCCTGGTATTATGAGAGACTTTATAAGGACTTTAGATAAAATGCCTCTTTTTCTGAGGGATAATTATGCAGAAGAAAAATCTCACCTTACATTCATCTATATATTACAGTTTAAACAGAAAGAGAGGGGATCTATACAAATCTCTTTTGTGTTCTTATGCAAAGTGATTATTGAATATGAAAGCTTTTTTCCACCTATAAAAAATGTCTTAAGAATACAGTAGGATTGTCATGCATTTATCTTGTATAGAAACACTGAAAATATAGGTTCGTGGATCCTACTTCTTTGAAAATATTCACATTGGAATTTTTTAAGAACTACGGCTTCTACCCAATTAAACATCCTTCCAATTCCAAACTGCATCTACTTTTATTTTAATACAAAACAAACAAACCAACAAACAAACAAGCAGCAGAAAATATTTAGAATAGATATTCTCTTAAGGAACCGTAGTGAAAATTTTTGTAACTCAGAATGAAAAATTTAGAGAATCGAGTGGCTAAATTTCCCTGTAGTGTTTCTCCCTCTTTAAAATATGTTATATTGTTTCCATTCTTTTCATCTAAGTATTTCCAGAGTAAAATAACCTATGTTACAGATTAGGTGGCAGCTATTTGATCGATGTGGTTGAAGATAGCATATGGGGTATTCTTTAAATATTTAAAATCTTTGTTCTTGCCCATTGCAGTAGAATATATGAGAATTACCCCCAAAACTTCCCAATAGTACATGTATGTAATACCTGTCATCTTAAAAAGCAATGAACATTTTACCACTGCTTTCTTTGTTATTTGAAGCAAATCAAAGTGAGAGATACAGAGCTTAAAATAAATTGTTACAGAACTCTAATTCTATAAGATCTTACAATTCCAGGAGATTATAAATGCCGTTTTAAAATGTTAATCAGAAGATGCATTTGTTTTAATTCTTGATACTGAAAATATTGACTGAATTGTGAATTAACACATTTAGGGTTGCAGATGTCATTTTTCATGACATTTCCTGAATGATGTAATTTTCATATTTCATATAGCAGTTTGATCAATTTACAGATTTATTTTACATAATTAGTTGGTAAATGAGAAATTCAATTGCTGATATATAACTATTCCTCTGTAATATAGAAAATAAGTTTAAATTCTGAATTATAAATAAAAAAGCAAATATTTTGAAGACATCTGGTCCACATCTGTCTGAAATAAGATAATTTAAAACAGTGTAATTAACTGCAAGAAATACTGAAATATTCACACCTTAGAATGTAAAAAATAACTCATTCCATTTTAGTGTGATTTTTTGAGTTGGTGAATTTTTTTTTTTAATTTTAGTGTCCTTTAGCCTCTCATTCTGTCATTACAAAGAAGACTGACAAGCTAAACAAACAAAAATAATCCATGTTTTTCAAAGCTTCTAATAAATGAAAGAATTATCTTTATTACTATTCTTTTATGTGTTGACTAACCTCCACTCCTAAGTTAATACTCAGCAGACTTAGACTCAGGCCTACCCCCTTTTGATGTATTTATAATTCTCCATTCAATTATTTAAAATGAGAGATTAGTGAGAGAGTCTGTAATCTCACTCCCTAAATTGTGTATTCCTTGTGGACACAAAGAAACTCAGTAAATGTGAGAGGGAGGTATTCAGACTCACGGAAATGAAAAGCATCTTTGGTATATTCTCATGATCAGTAGAGAATTGTCGTTTGAAGACTGATCTTTTCTTTTGTTAAAAACCTGTGTTAAGTGGAATATTAACCATTTTAGGAGAAAGGAAAATACGCTAGACTTCCTATGCATGCCTGCTCAGTCACTTAAGTCATGTCCGACTATGTGCGACGCTATGGACTGTAGCCTGCCAGGTTGCCATGCCTTCCTCCAAGGGATCTTCCCAAGCCAGGGATCGAACCCGTGGTGTCTCCTGCATCCCAGACAGATTCTTTACCGGTGAGCCACCCAGGAAGCCCAGACTTTCTATGTTCTAACCCCAAAATGTGAAAAACGTGATACATTTCTTCCTTAATGAAAAGCTGCAGAACCTTAAAACTTTTATAGGACTGAATTTCGATCCATGATAGAGAAGTTAGGGGTTCCCTGGTGGTTCAGATGGTAAAGAATCTCTCTGCAATGCAAGAGACCCAGGTTGAATCCCTGGGTTGGGTAGATCCCCTGGAGAAGAATTTGGCTACCCACTCCAGTATTCTTGACTGGAGAATCCCATGGACAGAGGAGCCTGACAAAGTTAGATTCATGAACACACACGACAATAATGCTACAGTATAAGGGTGGGGGAAGATCTCTGCTCTGATGCCAGAGGCTCTCCTAACAGTAGACCAGGAGGAGAATTGAGCCTATGAGAAGTGAAAACTCTTTTCCTAATACATGCCCTAAGATATCACAAGTTATATTTTGTGTTTTTACTTCCAGGGAGCATGATAAAGATCCAGAGAGTTTTTTTAAGGTATTGATGCATCTTAAGGACTTAGGACTCAATTTCCACGT
The DNA here is from genome assembly GCF_003369695.1 of Bos indicus x Bos taurus. Classification (NCBI taxonomy): domain Eukaryota; kingdom Metazoa; phylum Chordata; class Mammalia; order Artiodactyla; family Bovidae; genus Bos; species Bos indicus x Bos taurus. The sequence continues at coordinate 52,654,365 of NC_040077.1, forward strand.
ATCTGTCCTTGGAGAAACCTTCACAGATGTCCCAGGTATCTCTCTTGTATTTTCTAGTGTGTATTTTTATAGATGATATAAGCTCTACAACTTAAGTATTAATTTCCATGTTTCCCTTTGTTAGAATAATCAAGATGAGCACTGTCAACCAAAAGATTATACGATGGCATTAAAGTGTGATTCAATTAAAAAAATACTTAAGTAAGCATTCTTTGATTTAAGTTGAGAACGTGAAGTCATCTCTTTTATCAAATATAGTTTATACAATGCATCTTGATGTAAATAAAATATATTGCTTTAGGCATCTTAACAGTTAAGGAAAGTGGGAATTTGTAATTGGATATACAACCTCTCACCTCAGGGTCACTGGTTTGAATCCTACTCTCTCTGGTAATGGCTGAAATACATTACCATCTGTAGGTGGCCTGTGTAAAGCATTTTGGCATCAAACTTGTAAAGCAGAGTAGATATATATCATAGCTGTCATTGGTCCATGCTTTTTTAATTGAACTTGAGAAAGCAAACAGAAATCTGAAGCTGATAGCAGCAAGTCTTCTCATCCCTAATGCCATAGGGAGCTTCTTCTGAACCATTTCCTTCACCCTGCATCCTCACTGAGCATATCTGTGTCAGAAGATGGGAATCTTGACCACCATTCTAAGGTCTTAAATGTTCATGTTTTTTAAGTTTTGGATATTCAACTTTTTTTGTAAACTCCAAGTATGCATGAGTGGGTTCTCAGTTGCTAAGTCTTGTCTGACTCTCTGCAACTCTGTGGACTATACCCCACCATGTTCCTCCATGCATGGAATTTCCCAGGTAAGAATACTGGAGTGAGTCGCCGTTTCCTTCTCCAGGGAATCTTCCCAACTCAGGGATGGAACCTGCATCTCCTGCATTGGCAGGCAGATTCTTTACTACTGAGCCACCTGGGAAACCCAAACCCCAAGTATGCAGACAAGGAAAGTTCCTATCATCATGCTCTATGACTCTTAAAGTATTAGTCACTCAGTCGTGTCCAACTCTTTGCACCCCGATGAACTGTAACCCACCAGGCTCCTCCATCCATGGGATTTTCCAGGCAAGAATACTGGGGTGGGTTGCCATTTCCTTTAAGGACCATGTAAACGTTACCCTCACTTAGCCAGTACTTTGTGATTCTGGTATGATGTGAGGAAGTACACCGAGCTTGTACCTCAGTAGCCTCATCTGATATGGCTCATCCTCTGCCCCCTGCACTTGTAGACACCAGCTTCTTTTTAGTTCCTCTAAATTTCCAAACTTCTTTAAACCTCTGGATATTTGCCTGCTGCCTGCTGCTGCTGCTGCTAAGTCACTTCAGTTGTATCCGACTCTGTGCAACCCCAGAGATGGCAACCTACCAGGCTCCGCCTTCCCTGGGATTCTCCAGGCAAGAACACCGGAGTGGGTTGCCATTTCCTTCTCCAATGCATGAAAGTGAAAAGTGAAGGTGAAGTTGCTCAGTATTGCCTGACTCTTAGCCACCCCATGGACTGCAGCCTACCAGGCTCCTCCATCCATGGGATTTTCCAGGCAAGAGTACTGGAGTGGGGTGCCATTGCCTTCTCTGTGACATTTGCCTATTTGTTATTCATTTGATCTCAGTTCAGGTGTATTTTCTTTCAGTGTGAAACTTTATCATGGTCTCATGGCACCCTATACTTTTACCTTATGATACTTTCCTTAGTTTCTAATCATATAATTATGTGAAATTTCTTATCTCACTGCCACACATACACACAAACACAAAGTAGAACATAGGTGCTGGGTAGACAAGGGTTGTGACCATCTCATTCATCAGTGCTCCTCAAAGCCTAGTGCAGTGCCTGACACAAGGCTGGAACTCAGTGAGTGAGTGTTGGGTAAACAGGTAGAAATACTGTGAACTTCCTGCCTTCAAGCAATTTATAGTTTTCTTAAAGAAGGAACAGTTTTGCGTAAGCAGAGGAAACAGGAAGGGAAACACAGGACAATATAATTATACATGAGTACTGACACATGTGGCTTACTTAGAGTAGAATGTTAATTGAAGGGCTAGCACTTGAATAGCCAGAGGATTAGGATTAGGATCCCAAAAGGGGAAGCAACATGGGAAAAACATGGAGAAGCAAATATTACAGATATTATACTGAAATGAGAGAACAATTTCAGGGATTAGTGCTATGAGATCCCTAAGTAGAATAGAAGATTCTGCATACAAAAGTTAGTAAGTAAGTAATACATAGACAGGGTAGAGCCAAAGTATGGAGGATCTGCAAAGTAGGTTGCTGCTGCTGCTAAGTCGCTTCAGTCGTGTCCAACTCTGTGTGACCCCAGAGACGGTAGCCCACCAGGCTTCCCCATCCCTGGGATTCTCCAGGCAAGAACACTGGAGTGGGTTGCCATTTCCTTCTCCAGTGCACGAAAGTGAAAAGTGAAAGTGAAGTCACTCAGTCGTTCCCGACTCTTAGCGACCCCATGGACTGCAGCCTACCAGGCTCTTCTGTCCATGGATTTTCCAGGCAAGAGTACTGGAGTGGGGTGCCATTGCCTTCTCCGGCAAAGTAGGTTAGGTAAAGGTAAAAAATAGGGAGCCTTGGTCTTGAACTGGAAAGAGATATGATGAAACCTGTATTTTAGGAGGATTTCTGTTGCAGTGATATGTAGGCAGAATCACAGTAAGACTGCAGAGTCATCCAAGCATGGGCTCTGTGAGGTGGTTTGTTTTTGTTCAGTCACTAAGTCATGTCCGACTGTTTGTGACCCTAGGGACTGCAGCACACCAGACTTCCCTGTCTTCCGCTCTTTCCTGGAGTTTGCTCAAAATCATGTCCATTGAGTCAGTGATACTATCCAACCATCTCATCCTCCATCATCCCCTTCTCCTGCCCTCAGTCTTTCCCAGCATCAGGGTGTTTTCCAATGAGTCAGCTCTTCACAACAGGTGGCCAAAGTATTGGAGCTTCAGCTTCAGCATCAGTGTGGTGGTTGGTGGCAGAAAGATTAGTGAGAGGGCTGTTAGGAGAGAGATTCTCAAGGAAAACACGGAAAAGAATTTGGTAGATGGATGGCTGTCGAGAAAGAAGGAAGAAAAAAATCAGCTTATTTGCAAAGCTGGTGATTTCAGTCTCGTTTTTGCCAGTATTGAGATGTTTGTGGATGAACTGAAGAAAGTGGCTGGAGAATACCACTAAGCAGAGGGCTTCTCAGCCAGCTTCACTGTTGGGTAATTTTAAGCCACCACTACAAAGAAGACTAGGTTTTTCCTCAAAGGGCCATGTTTTTGGAATCACAGCTCTCCCTTCCCACCCGTTTAGCAATTTAGAGCAGCATCGTGGGGATTGAAAGTGGGATGGGAAGCAATTAGGGGCCTGAGAATTGAGTGCTCAGTAATTACAGGCTCAATCTTTTACTCACTTTGGCCTGACCTCAACACATACTTATTGAACACCTTAGAAGAGGGATTTCACGGTGAACAGGATGCAGCCTGCGCCTCAGGGAGCCCTGCCCTGGGGAGACACTTCCGTATGAATGCTGTGGATCCCTGTGGGATGCTGTGGATGACCACAGGAAGAGTCCTGTCACCTATGCACACACTTCTGTTACTCCCAGTCTCAACTGGTACTCCCTTCTGCCTTCGCCTCTGGCCCATCTGTCACGTCCAATGTGAATCAGCTCTTTAAGGCTGCAGCCCTTCACCTTGCACGTGAGAAGAGCGCGGGTTGTTGGCTTGATGAATGAGTCTGATGGCTTTCCAGGTTGTGCTCCTAGATGGCCACATTGCAGTCTTTATTCCAGAGGTTTCCTAACAGGACATTTCGTGTAACTTCAGTTGTTTGCATCACTGTTCGGGCTTGACAAGCACTAATATAGCACTTGGTGTATTTCAGGCATTGTTCTAAGCCATTTATAAATGTTAAATCTTTAACCTCTTAGCAGTCTTGTTCAGCATTACTATCTCCATTTTTCTTAGTGGGGGAAACTACACTAAGGTACGGAGGTACACCAAGGTACAGAGACGTTAAGTGAGGTCACATAACTATGTAGTATTTTTAACCACTGTGCTATGCTACATTTCCATTTTCTTGTTTTCTGACCCAAGTGTTTCTCTAAACATTTTTTCCCACAACTCACCATCTAGCACTTCACACAAAGGGTTACCTAGCAGGTATAGAGGAGCCTGACAGGCTATAGTCCATGGGGGTCACAAAGAGTCAGACAGGATTTAGTGATGAAACAGCAACAACAACAAAAGCAGGTATACATTTCTTTGCCTGCTGCCTCTTCCAGGTGCCCTATTAGCATATCTAAAACCCATACTTTAACACCAACTTCTCTCTGTTGAAACTATGCAGTATCAGCCAGAAGAATAACTCTGGACACTGTTAACATTTGTGAGGAAGTGGCTTTCTTGTAAATAATTGCAAAAATAGTTATTATTACGCTGTTCATTGCTCCTGTTGACAGAATAGAAGCAGATATTTGCTACTTGCTTGGTCCTTTGCTGAGTTATTTCATGTAATGCTCATGATAATCCCAGCGGAGTATGTATTATTATCCCATTTGATAGATGGAAAAACTGAGTCTTTGAAAGTTTAAATCACTTTGATTATACTGTTTGTGGGTCAAATTTTGTCTTTCACAAGCAAAACCAAGACAGGTTTAATACATGACAGCAGGGCCATTAATTACTCTTTTTCTCCTTGAGGTGTGATTTACATATAACATTGTATACATTTAAGGTGTACAGTGTGATAATTTGATACATTTACACGTTGCAACATGATCATCAGTGTAGTTCTAGCTAAGGCCTCTCTCACACCACATAATTATTTCTTTTTTGTGATAAGAATATGTAAAATCTAGTCTTCAAGCAATTTCGAAGTATATAATACAGTATTGTTGACTATAATGACTATGCTGTACTTTAAAAAAATTGTTATTCCATTATAATATACATACCATACACTCCACTTGCTTCACTTGCACATTTCAATGATTTTTGGTATATTTACAGAATTGTGTAATTATCACCATGCATAGAGTTTGTTTGTTTGTTTGTTTTTGGCCATGGGTCATTTGGGGTCTTAGTTCCCAACCAGAGATCAAATCTGCACCCCTTACAATGGAAACAGAGTCTTAACCACTGGACATCCAGGGAAGTCCCCACTATGCTATTCTTTTGATCTCCAGGACTTATTCTTACTCTACTTGAAAATGTGTACATTAATTACTCCTTATTCAACTTCTTTCTCCTTCCCTCTCCACAGAGCTTGTAGGAAAAGGTAACATATTTCTGAGCAATGGCATTAGCACCAATGAGTTTTACTGCCCTTTTTGATGCAGCAATCTCTTTTAAATTCCTTTTGAAAATATTAAAACCACAGTAGAGCGACTTTGTAGAGTTTTCATACTGTTGATTGTTTTCAAATTATGTTGTTGCAAGGTTTTTATCATCCTTTTTTCTGAAAAATGTGATAGAGTAAGATTATTGATTCTAGTTCATTTATAGCTACATAGTTTATAGCTCTTTTGTATCATCCTTTCATCTTACAAGAGGAGCATGACCTAGGACAGTGACTATTCCAAGTGCTCAGAGCTGAGCACAGTGTGTGAGACAGGCAGTAGTAGATTGCTGCAAGGTTGGGAGTAGAACATAGGAGTCAGTCCTCTCATCCCTACTCCTATATGTGTTCAGTAAGTGTTTTTCTGTTTTTTTGTTTTTTGTTTTTATTTTGGCTGTGCTGGGTCTTTGTTGCAGCACACGACTTTCTCTAATTGTGGTACACGGGAGTTTCTCTAGTTATGGAGCACAGCTTCGGGTTCGGTAGTTGTAGCGCGCCGACTTCTCGAGTTGTGGTGTTTGGGCTTAGTTGTCCCAAGGCATGTGGGATATTAGTTGCCTGACCAGGGATTGAACCCACATCCCCTGCATTGGAAGGCAGATTCTTAAGCACGGGACCACCAGGGAAGTCTCGGTTTTGTATGTTTTATGCCAAGTACTAAACGAGATGTTTAGGTTGAAGTGGTGAATAAAGCAAAATATCTTTTGTGATGTTTGCATCACAGAAGTAGTCCAACTCCAGTGCTTTATTCATCAGTTCCTAGAGCACTTAAAACATGCCAAGTACTGTTTGAAGCCCCTTGTGCATTGCCTTCTATTTTTCCTTTTAATTAATTTAATTTTAATTGGAGGCTCATTCCTTTACAATATTGTAGTGGTTTTTGCCATACATTGACATGAATCAGCCATTTGTGTACATGTGTCCCCCATCCTGAACGCCCTCCCCCCAACTCCCTCCCCATCCCTCGGGGTCATCCCAGTGCACCGGCCCTGAGCACCCTGTCTCATGCATCGAACCTGGACTGGCGATCTGTTTCACATATGGTGATCTACTTGTTTCAGTGCTATTCTCTCAAATCATCCCAACCCTCGCCTTCTCCCACAGAGTCCAAAAGTCTGTTCTTTATCTCTGTGTCTCTTCTGCTGTCTCACATATAGGGTCATTGTTACCATTTTTCTAAATTCCATGTATATGTGTTAATATACTGTATTGGTATTTTTCTTTCTGACTTACTTCACTCTGTATCCAGTTTCATCCACCTCATTAGAACTGATTCAAATGCACAACAGCCCTGTAAATTAAGCTCGGTTGTATCATTTTACAGCTGAAAAAAGTAAGAAACAGGGAGATTAAGTCACTTGCCTGAAATCACACATCCATCCAGTTTTCAATCCACAATTCAAACCTTGTCAGTCCACCTTTCTGCCATTATCCTCTAAGTGGAAACCATAAAATTATCCCTATTTTATAAGTAAGAAAGCAGAAGGTGATAATGGTGGAAAATTCCTGGCTACACATATGAAATCATTTCCATTTTCTCTAATAATTTCTATGCAAATGGAAAGTTTAAAAACAAACAAAGAACCCCCACAAAGCCTCAGATTCATTTCCTAAATATATCACTCCTCAGACATTAGAGTGAACTCCCTCTTCTTTCTGCCATCTGTCTTCATCACAAGAAAGGTGTCAAAAACAATATGAAGTGGAAAGATATTCCAAATAATACTTGGCATATATTTACTGTTCAATAAATACTATTTGAATGAATGAAGAATAAGTCTAATGTAATAGAATAATGTTTACATACCATATCAGGTATATAAGAACCTTTGTTGAAATGATTTCCAAATATTAGAGAATTAGTGAATGAAAATAGAGAACCCTAAGACTTAAGGAAGCTCTAAATGGTTCTATATTATATTTTCTGTTTTCATATAAATGACCTTGATTTAACCTAAATCTATTTTTCAATCTGTTCTCATATTTCAGCTCTTACATCAATCAGAATAAGCTAAATTATGCTAAACTAACAGCCTTAAAAATCTCAATGGCTTAAAACAGTTAACACTTATGTTTTTATTCATTCTATGTACTTATTGCAGGTGAGCAGTAGTCTTCTACTCATATGGTCACTCAGGGACCTAACCTTATAGAAAGAGACCCAAGCCTTCACCATCACAAGCATTACCTGTTACTATGCCGGGTGGAAGAGAAAGCTGGGAGGTTCTTCCGTTAGCAAGTTACTGCTCTGGCCTAAAAGTGACATTGCATGTGTGCGTGCTCAGCCACCAAGTCGTGTCCGACTCTGTGCCACCCCATGGACTGTAGCCTGTCAGGCTTCTCTGTACATGAAATTTCCCAGGCAAGAATACTGGAGTAGGTTGCCATTTCCTTCTCCAGGGGATCTTCCCAACCCAGGAACCAAATCTAAGACTTCTGCATCGACAGGCGGGTTCTTTACCACTGAGCCACCAGGGAAGCCCAGAAGTGACAAAGGGTTCCACTCCAATCTTTGTCCAGAACTTGTTGAAGAGTGCTGCCCAACACTAAGCGGGCCAGGAAACGCAATCCTGCTTTGAGCCCAGAATGGGAGAGAGCAGAAATAGCTGATGCAAAGCGCTTGTTGACACCATAGCTCCCTACCCAAGATATCTGTCTCGGTCTGATATCTGGGTGAGTCTTCCCTGTTGAATGAATAACTTAATAAGTACGAGAGTACTGCTCATAGTCTTCTTGCTGGAGACAGCTCAGCTAGTGTCTGCAGGCACATTGAGCACCTGTGTCCCATTCAGCAGTCCATACAAAGTCGAGCTGGGCTCTGTGGGAATGGAGTTAATGATCACTTATGGTGATGGCATTTTGAAAAGCTTACAGTGTCAGTCAGCAGTGGTTTTGCCCTTCACCCCTAGGGGATGTTTAGCAATGCCCAGAGACATTTTTTGGTTCTTACAGCTGTTGAGGGGAGGATGCTACTGGCATCTAGTGGGTAGAGGCCAGGACACAGGACAGTCCCTTAAACTGCACAAGACAGCCCCCACACAGAGAACTCTCCAGCCTAAAGTGTCGTTGGTGCCACAGTTGAGAAGCTGTGATTCTATGAATTCAAGTCAGAAGGGCAGGTTTCAGACTGGGTCCTATCGTTTTTTAGATTAAACTCAGTTAATCCATCTGTGCAGTACAAAAGAGGAGATGGGTGGGAAAAAGAAATGATAATAATAATTATGATAATAAAACCACCCACCCTATCTCACCTCTTGTGAGTTATAGTGAGGATTTTAGGCACAGTAACATAATTTGGGGGAGAGTACTTTCTAAACTTTTAATACTGTCTGGTTTTTATTATAAGACTCATGAACTTCTCTTCAGAGTTTATATATGGAGTGAGTCTTTAATGCATTTTGTATCTGAAGAGGACATTAATGATGCTGAACCTTAAAAGTTCATTCTTGCCATTATTTTAATTATTTTTAATCCAAAAATTGAAAGGTCATTCTGCCACATAAAGCATCCATCAGACTCCATGTTACAAATGAACCAAAAAGCCTAGAAGCTTCACAGTGTAAATATTTTAGCTTTGGCCAGTTCTCATGACAAGGTCACATTATTAGCCCTTGAGATGGGGTGTGTGTGTGTGTGTATGTGTTTTAAGAAGAAGAAAAGAAGCAGCAGCAAATACTTAAGATATCAAATCAATGGAATGTGTCTGTATATTTAATAATTTCTCACAAATGATAATTCTAAACCAAATACTTTGTTCTATGAACAGCCAAAGCCTTACATCAGGATTCCTCTTCCCAGCTTTGTGGAAGAAGGAGTTTTAGCTTTGGCCATGGGCAGTGGGGAGGTGATAAAACTACAAGAAAAGTAAGAACCTGAACTACAGTTTCGTCAGACAGAAGTTCTTCCTTCTGGTTCATCTTTAATTTGAGGTTAAGAACAGTATGTGGAAAGCTTCTGGTTAGTATCTGGCATGACAATGGTTATTACAGTGATCTTGGCATATTCCTGATCCTTTGCTCTGGAGTCAAATGTCAGATAATTATGTAACATTCCCCCCTCCCCCCATCTCCCTGTTCATTCAGCTCCCAGCTATGATCTCATTTTCAGCAGAGCAGCTACGCTAAGGAGGAAATAATAGAAACACAAATAACTTACATCACATTAATATAAAGGTATAAAATTTTGCTACAGGGGGACCCAGCAGAAGGAAAACTATTAATATATTGATCAGTGTTGAATTGTAATATGATTATATATGAGATGAAGTAAATGTGCCAGTAAGATTAAATAAACTCATTCTCTCTAGACTATATGTTTCCCCAAACCTGTTCCTTTTTCTTTTTTTTTTTAAACAAATTTTGTCACTATTCATTCCCCTGAACACAGAAGTATTAACTGAGTTCCTACTGTGGTCTAGCACCATATGGTGAATACCAAGAAGAGAAGATGTCATTGCTCTAAAATCTTAATGTCTGGGAAACAAAAACATTTTAAAAATCACATTTTATGATACCATGTCCTTGTTTGTATTATAACATTTTCAGATAAATTTTGAATACATTATTTCATAACCCTTACAATAATCTAGTGACTAGCTAGTAAAATAGGCAGTAACACCCTCTGTTTATAGCTGAGAGAAATTATTTATGTTGAAATAACATGGATCTGAGGTGGATTTTCTGCAGACAGAGCCACCTTCATATGATTCTTAGAAATAGGCATATCATTAATTCTCCAAGAACTGATTGGGGAAGTCAGTTACGAAGAATCTGATTTGAAACTGTCTCCCAATCCTTTGCTGAAGAAGACAACAAAATATAATGGGAAAGTGGGGAAGATTAAAATAAGTATAGACATATATGCTCCTGGGACTTTACAGGTGGTGCTAGTGGTAAAGAACTGGCCTGCCAGTGCAAGAGACATGAGAGACAGAGGTTTAATCCTTGGGTCGGGAAGATCCCCTGGAGGAGGGCATGGCAACCCACTCCCATACTCTTGCCTGGAGAATCCCATGGACAGAGGATCCTGGCAAGTTACAATCCACGGGATCACAAACAGTCGGATACAACTGAACCAACTTAGCACTCTTGTATGCGTATATGCTCTTGACAGGAAAGAATAGATAGAAATGACAGTAACTCTTAAGATAATTTATAAATTTAACAAGATTCCAATTAAGATGCCCAAATAACACTTTATATATCCTCACAGACTAGTTCTAAAATTCCTACAAAATAAAGAAATAAGCGGAAAGAATATCAAAGAAATCACTTACAAAGAAATAATGAAGGAAAACACATCTTACCAGATTCAGAACACATATGAAGGGGTAACTTCTCAAAGAGTACTTTACAGATTCAAAAACATGAAGGTAGAGAAAGGGACAAAAATAGAGAATTCAGAAGTAAACCCAGCTTGCATATAAATTAACATCCACCACACTTACATAACAAAATTTAATATGCTTATCCCAACTTTATAATATTTTTAAGTGAAAACAGGAAACTGAGTAAAATAAGTTTGTGGAATAAAACTAATAAAACAAATTATTTGTGTAAGTAATTATATATTTTAAATATATGCTACAGATAAAAGATGACACAAACATTAACACAGTAAAAGTACAATAACTTACTCAACTCTTATTGTGTGACAAGCATAAGGCTCGGCCTTTTACTCACACAACTAATAAACAACAGAGATAGTGATAAGCTGAAGAAATAAGTGCTAAATCAAATTTGGGGAATAAAAACTTTTAATTCTTCTATTAATAAAATAAGTATAAATACAAAGAATTCATGAGAGAGCAGTTACATTAACCAAAACAATAAAAGTAAAGGCATATCCTAACAAAGACTGGCCAACTAATGGGGAAATATCTGTATGTATGGTGAAGCCAATGCAAATTATGTTTCCTGAGCCGTATAAGTTTCTATACCCTTGGTGTGACTCAGTAATTTCATACCAAAGAACATCCCATGGAAGTAATTCTCATGCCTCATCCTTGTTTCTACTGCCTCTTTCCCAGTTTTTGGCCTTATATTCTGGAGAAGAAAATGGCAACCTACTCTAGTATTCTTGACTGGGAAATCCCATGGACAGAGGAGCCTGGCGGTCTACAGTCCATAGGGTCACAAAGAGTTGACCAAACTTGGCCACTGAGCACACATGCATGTACACCCTTATATTCTGGAACCTTAATTCTTCCAAACCCTTCATATTGGTCTTCTGGCCTCTGGACACTTTGGTATTTGATTCATCCACTTACTGTTATTGGTCTTCTTTCTAAACCCAGCCCATCCAAGAAGAGAATCACAATAGTATAACAAGAATAAGAACATGTCTCATAGGCTTGCTGTGGGATGAACTTAAATTTCCTGTTAATAAATGAGGTCCTTCGAACCCCGACCCCAACCTAATCCCTCATGAATTCCAATCTCCTGAGTACATCTGTGCACTTATCCATTTCCATGCCTTGTATTATTTATTGTTGAAATTCCTTTGCCCCTCAGCACATAGACACATGCATATCCTTTCTCTGTTTGCAAAATCCCAACTCCAGTGGTGCTTCTTCTGTGTCTCCCCTTTTCCTTCCCTCCTAAGTTGCTCCCAGCACCCTTCATCATTCCGTTGTTTTCTGAGCACATTTCACTGTGCACTACAGTCAGTTGCCACTTGGCTGCCCTAAAGGGTGGTGGTATAAGTGACCTGAAGACACTTTGCAGGTGAAGAGTATGACTTCTTAGAAACAGCTGCCTGGGTTTCAGAGTCAGCAACACTCCCAGTTGGAGGGGCAAGCTCCCCTGCCCACCTCCCACCGATACCCCAGACAAAGGTGAAGTTCCTGTTCAATGTACTTGAGAGTCTTTCTTTTCCTTTCTCAGGAAAGGTTTGTGAACTGTGCAGCTGCATTTCCCTCACAAATGCTCCGGAGACTCACTGTGTGTGTGAGTTAAATCGCTTCAGTCGTGTCCAACTCTGTGCAATCCTATGGACCATACCCCCCAGGCTCCTCTGTCAGTGGGATTCTCCAGGCAAGAATACTGGAGTGGGTGGCCATTCCCTTCACCAGGGGATATTCCCAACCCAGGGATCGAACCTGCATCTCTTACATCTCCTGCATTGGCAGGTGGATTCTTTACCACTAGCGCCACCTGGGAAACCCCAGGAGACTCACTAGACTTACTAGACACAAGTAACTGGTAACAGCTCACTCCCATTGTTCAGCGTAGCCACTGAGAATCACTTTTTCCCCTGATCACACCCAGACATACCATTCCATCAGGCCTAAACTTTAAAACTGCTTGAACTCTACTCCTGCAGCTTCTGTAAGTGGAATATCTATCTTTTACATGGAAACCAGAAAATCCCATGCAACTCTCAAGGCAAAATCATTTATCCATCCTACCAGGGGGAAGACTGTGAAAATAATATGTCCTAGAATACAGCTCCCAAAACATCTCTCAAGAAGTTGTTCTCAAAAGTTATAGCTATGAAAACATTACTGAGGAAAAATATTCTTTAATTTTCATAAACTGTCCTTAAAATTTGTGAGAAATCTACACCAGAGGAAGACACAAGGAGATGGATGAGTTAATTAAATAATGAATGGGAAAAAGGCAAGACATTGATAGAAATTAGAAACAGACGCTACTTTTGAAAGCTGCAAACGTACCTATGACTTGGATTGACAGATAGGAGATCTTGGAATATGTTTGCTGCACGTTGCTTTGGAGTTTTATCTTTTTGAGTTCCTATAGTCATGTATGGTCATGATTTGGAGTGTGGTATGGTCAAAATAAAATTTGCCTCACTAAGGGACTTTGGTGGAGAGCCTGACTATTTTACAAATTCAAGTTTCCTGCAATGGCTATCAGAACAGGAGTCTCTGACAGAAAGCAGCACAACAGGGAGTGGCTATCTGGATGCAAAGAGTGAGTTTTTGCAGATGTATCTCTCCTTGCCTAAATTGTTACATTTGAAAAATGGAAACCATCACAGATACATGGTGCAGTGGAATGAACACTGCCCTGGAATTTAGAAGCTCAAGATCTGGTTCTAGTTCTTACACTGATTAGCCATGTCACCTCCTTCAGCCTTAGCATACTTGTCCACAAAATAAAGTCATCCAAAAGAGGTTACAACTAGAAAGAATGTTAGTGATCAGGGCACATCAGCTTTTTAAATGGGTACACATCCCTGTACCCCTGTCCCCAAGGGGATTTCACAGAGTGACAGTTTTTGAAGTTTTAATTGTAAAAACTGAGTATAATAGTTATGCTTTTTCAAAACATATTTTATTCCTCATTCCAATATCTGTCTCCACTCGCAACCCCAAGTCCCACCTCAGGCAGTTAAGAACCAATGATCTAGGCCAGTCACATCCTCTGGCCACTCTCATGGGGTGACTAGAGTTGCCCTCTGCTCCATCCTTAAGCTTCTGCTAACTTCAACTTCCTAAAGATGATTTCCATGTATCTCACCTTCTCTACTCTTCCCCTTATCAAATAAGTATAAACCTCATTGGTCAGGATTTCTCAGTATGGTTTCAACTACCTTTCTAGCCTTTCTTCAGTCCTTATCCATGAGTATCCTGGGATGTGGCCTAGTTTATTCCATGTTCCCTGAAGGTAACTCACTTTGTCACTACCCAGAGCCCCTTCCTCCTCATCTCTCTGTGCAAGCTCAATCCGTCTTCCAAGACTCACCTTAACCACTTTATTTAACCTCTAAAAGAGATATGCTGCTTCTCTTCTTTGAAGTTCCACGGGATTTTGTTTATACTTAACTATGCATTGATGCTTTTGAACTGTGGTGTTGGAGAAGACTCTTGAGAGTCCCTTGGACTGCAAGGAGATCCAACCAGTCCACTTTAAAGGAAATCAGTCCTGGGTATTCTTTGGAAGGAATGATGCTAAAGCTGAAACTCCAATACTTTGGCCACCTCATGCGAAGAGTTGACTCATTGGAAAAGACTCTGATGCTGGGAGGGATTGGGGGCAGGAGGAGAAGGGGATGACAGAGGATGAGATGACTGGATGGCATCACCGACTCGATGGACGTGAGTCTGGGTGAACTCCCGGAGTTGGTGATGGACGGGGAGACCTGGCGTGCTGCGATTCATGGGGTCGCAAAGAGTCAGACACGACTGAGCGATTGAACTGAACTGAACTGTGTTTGTCATAGTTAAGGTTCTTGAGATAAAAGTAGTGTCTTCAGGATGGCAGTTGTAATTATTCAGCTTTATATGACCCAAATATTCTAACACAACAGTGTTTCCAACCTTTTGATCATCTGATCTACACCAATATACATATTTACATTATGACCTAATATACCCATGTGTGTGGGCATATTTATAATTGACCGAAAGCTTTCATAATGTAATACATACTCTTACTGCATTTGATGCATGCACCGTGATGTTTTCTTTCTTTTCTGTTCTATCTCATTTCTTTTAATGGTGGTCTGAATTGCATTCACAACCTTGAGTCACAGTTAGGCAACACCATAATATAGCACACTGCCTACAGTAGGTATACTGTTGTGTACATTCAGTGAAGTTCACTGACCTTTTGCCAAAATTATTATAAAATAGTACTGATCTGTGAATATGTTCAATTAATCTATTTTGATATATTATGTCTATTTAGACTTTAATGTCACATAAAAAATCTTTTATATTCTCAAAGTGACACTGCTTTGATTTTAATTTTATGGGAGAAAGCCTAACTAAGAAAGCAGCTGCAATTCATTGTTACCCATTTTAAAGGGGCAAGACGAAGAGATGCAGTTGCACAATTATCACCATGAAGGCAAAACTCCTAAGAGTAATGTATTTGACGTAATAGTTACTATTTTTTGATTGCAGAGTACGTGCCAGGCATTGTGCTAGGTACTTTATGTACTTTTTCTCTAATCCTAAGACAACTCTACAGGGTAAGATACCATCTCTACCTATCAGAATACCAAATCAAATTATAGTATTTTATTTTATTCAGTGAAAATTCTTAGCACTAAACTAAAATTATGAGTTCTGATTTGCTTTTATTTTCTGAAAAGGTTTTATTTTCCGCAAAGTTCTCTGTAATTTAGCAAGTGTTTTTTTTTTTTTCATAGTATGTTTTAACTGGGTTCAGTGCTTATGAAAAATGTTATACTGATGGTGTTGAGAACGAAAGTTGTACCAACTGATGATCTAGTTTCTTGATGTTCATTTTGCAAACTTCATTAATTGAAAAATATAACAGAAAACAATGTTGACTTCACCTAACTTAAAAGGAGGCATTGA